>NC_056734.1:631989491-632049491 GCF_019279795.1 Protopterus annectens
TAAGAAACTACCCTTGACTGGATATTTGTTTCAGGTCCAAGAACTGCAGTTTAGTGGTAGATGCTGTTAGTAACCATCTGCCAAAACCTGTAGAGTGGAATCATTAAAAACTTATGAGACCCAAAAATGCTGTTTTTATAACAACATATAGAATTTTGTGGCACCCCCGCTAAATTTTATATTGAAGATCATTAAGTCTTCACCCTTATTCTACTTACCCCGGGGTTGTACAGTTATAATTCAGTTCTGTGTATTCAAAATGCTTTAAATCCCATCAGATCAGTGTAAATTAAGGTGGTCTGACAGAAGAATCTACTCTTGATATTGACTAAGATAAAATCTGTGATGGCAGAACAAGACATTGTATTGCTCATATAACCCACATACAAGCAGGACCCTGACTATGCCAAATTCAGAGAACTGCAAATTCATGAGCCATATGTCATTCTAGTCAAGAAAAGTCCTTCTACTTTGATAATCAGCATCATCATGCTTACAGTCCAAAAAGTGTTCTGGAAGAGCTTTTAATAACTTCTTGAACTAGGCTATAGACTAACTGCACTACCTTACTCACACCTCAGTGCCAGTGAATTCATCAACCACCTTGTTAACACCTTTATGACTCCATTTAAAACTTACAGTTAATAATTAAACAGCATGCGCCACTGCACTCCTGTCATTTGTTCCACTGCACTCCTATCATTTGCCCACTACTTTTACCTTTCATACTGTCTGGGTTGTCATTAAGTACACATTTCAGAAGCAATTGAAACCAGGGTCTACTCCCAGCCTTAAGAAAAAATTCAGCCAGATCAGTTTCTTTCTCTGCCGCTATCTTCCCATATTATTCCAATAAAAATAATGTGCTCCTTCAGCTTGAAAACAAACCCTTGCTCTGCCACTTCAGAACTGTAGTTCCTCATTCAAAATAGCTAAAACCAGCAACTATAGCTATTCCTTTTGTATTTTCAGTGGTGGAAGCTAGTTAATTGAATTATTTTTCACTGGGTTGGGGAGAGCAAAGCTTTTCCACCAGCGTCATACCAGAGGTCTGTGAACTATTGTAATTTTGAGAAAATCAGACATCATTACACTTCAAAGAAAGAAAATGTTTTCATCATGCCATCAATCCTACCACTAAATTTACCAAAGTACTTGATTCTTAAAGGAAATTTGGTAGTTAGTCATTAAAGTGTAATGTCAGTGATGAAGAATTCAATATGAGTTATCATTTCCAATGATTTTTAAGGTGGTTTTAATTTATTTTTTTCCTATGGGGATGCAAATTTTCAACTCAGCTCAGTCAGCAGGGGGCTTGTAAAGGAAGAAGCTTTGTTGAAACTTATTTTATATATATATATATATATATATATATATATATATATATATGTATGTGTGTGTGTGTGTGCGTGTGCGTGTGCGTGTGTGTGTGTGTGTATGTGTGAACTCACTGGGAAAGTGCAAACTCAGAGAATAGGGCAAAAGTGAGAAAAATGCAACACTAGCATTATTACTCTTCTCCATGTCTCACTGCCATGGCAAGGTGCCAGCAATCTTTCAGTGGCAAAGTTTTAAGCATTGATCAACTAGCCATCGACAAACAGTAGCGTTCCCAATTTTGGACACAGTATGTATTTCTCTGTCTTGTTTCACTTAAACTATTTTCTCATTTCTGAGAAGCACCTCTAAAATCCTTGAACATATAATAGGAAGGGAGCTCAACTGTCCATATTCCCATGGAAACTTATGCTTTGATGTGGGTGGATGTAAGTGTTCCCTGTTTATTTCATCTTGTGTTCTGAATATCATGATTCTGCTATTCATGTTAAAACATTATATATATGTTAAAACTGGTTTATGTTCTTATGTTTATCATCTAATGTGGTATTTTTTTCAAAATATTGCATTTGTAATAATTTTGTTCAACAATTTGCAGTGTTTTGCAATGTCATAGCATTTTGATTTTGCCATTTATAAAGTTAAATAAATAAACAAGCAAATGCATAAATATATAAAGGATTCAGAAGGCATTGCCTACCATTAAAAATAATTATTTAACAAAGTTAAGGAAAAATAAATAATCTGTGTCTTTCGGAAATAGTCTTATTATGCTCTGTGCCATGACATTACAAAGAATATTGATAAAGTTCATGGCCTACAATTGTCAGAATCAGGTATAACAACTTCCTCCACATACTGGGACCACTATTGCTTGATGCCACATTACTTTTATGATTCATAAAGGTTTGGCAAGATTATTCATTTTATGTTAGAAGCTGCACCAGAGCTAGCCTGTGCCCATCTAATTAGCATATTTAATTTCGTTAGTAGCTGACCTAATCATATACTATGAAATGCAAGGAATTATATGCCTCTGATATGAATAACGGTACACATTTATCCTTGGGCATTTTGATGGTGTAAAATGTATTATTTTTGTTATTAGATAAAATTAGATAATATCCCTTGAATGGATATCATTACGTTATTTTAGGAATCGCAGGCTACAACATCATTATTAGAATTTTCAACTTCATTCTTTGAGTTTTCTGATGCATATAATGGCTTGCTGCCTTCAAGCTATGTTATAACACTATAGTCAAATCAAGACTAGTTGGGTGTAGTGATTATTGTTTGAGGTTTGTCTACCAAGGAGTTTTCTGAGGTGTAGTGGAAGAAATTAAATGTGAGGTAACACATCTTCATATATTATATAATTTTCTGATTTGGTTTGAACAAAAGGGTTTATCTTTTTGTTTCCTTGTACATTTGTGATGCTTTGGTATATAACCTTTGAAAGGAAAAGTTTATGGCATTATGGAAGTTATCGATATCATCCTACACAATTTATATTAGGTCTTAAGATGTGTACACACAGTCTGTTGTTGAAAGGATATTATTTATAGCAGAAAGGTCTAGAAAAGTCAACCCATTTTCTTTTTAATTTAAAAATAACAATAGGGAACACTAAAGAAAACAGTATAGGCAGTGAAGCAGATTACATATTACAGCACATTTATATATATATATATATATATATATATATATATATATATATAGATTCACTTCAGAAGCTCAAAATACTGAAATCCCGAATTTCAGTATCTCGAGCCCAAGAAGTGGAATCCACAAAACAACAAAAACTAAAAAACGCGAAATTCAAAACCTTGAATACTGGAAGTTTGAAATTTTGCTGTTTTACTACACACACACACACACACACACACACACACACACACACACACACACACACACACACACACCATCCACCACACAAACACACACAATCACCCCCCCACCCCCCTACTTAAATATTCTCACTCCGAGGTTGTACTACATACAAACACACACAAAACACCACCACACAAGCTACTTTCTCTTCACACACACACATCACAGCAACAAAACACACTAACACACATGACAGCCCCTACCCAAACCCCTTAACACACACACTTACCTGAATACATGACCATAGCCGAACTTTAGAAGTGCAAAATTCAAAATCTCCAGTATTCGAGGTTTTGAATTTCGTGCTTCTAAACTTTCGCTATTATATGGATTCGGCTTCTTGGGCTCAGATTACTGAAATTCGAGATTTCAGTATTTTGAGCTTCTGAACGGAACCTATATATATATATATATATATATATAGATATATATATATATATATATATATATATATATATATATATATATATATTCATTCTTTGGTCACTGGACATATCTGTTGCTCTTTGTTGTGATGGGTTATTTGATTCACTTGATTTTAGCTATTTATATTTCTGTTGAATTTATGTAATTTTTGAAGAATGTCAGGTAAATTAGTTTTATTATTTGCAAAATGCTTTACTGGCCTGGTTAGTTTTCAATTGCAGTACTCTCCTATGTTATTTTCATATTCTAGGGGCTGTTTAGACTATTCTTTGACCGGTACTACTTTGACAAACATCACTGTTCCCATTTGGAAACTTTGGGTCACCTTAACTATATTGTGTTAGTTACTGGTCATGCCTGCCTCTGAATTACTGTACCTTTTCTCAGCAGCTTCTGTTGTGAGTGTATGAAATTGCCATTCGATTACAGAAAGTTTAATGCTTAATCAAACATAAAACTGAAGTAACAGCATTTTTTTTCTGTTGACATGGGCAAGTATTTGATGTATGAACAGCATTTTACACAATGGAATAAATACTTTTTCTGAAAAAAGCAATAGATGTTCTAATTTTTTACATGCTTGAGATGACAGTTGTTGGAATGTATTTCACTCCTGTCCAGGCTGTCAAAAATTGAAGAATTCTGACAGTGACACAGAAGATAACAACTTTCCAGAAATGTGTATTTTTCCACCAGTGGATGGGGATGATTCTGAGGTTGAACATATTTATGAAGATCATTTGGGTCCAGTTGAACCATCAGACATTTGTGGGGAAATGGACGTGTTTACTGGTGCAGAGAGATGAAACTGTGACTACTGCAGCATTTACCTGTGAAAGTGAAAAACACTGTTTATGCAGTTGTACAAGAACATGCAAACGTGGACGCAAAGTAAAGGAAGCTGTTCATGCTGCGGTTGAAGAAGATGACTACTGTTCTTCAGAGCAAAGAAAATTAAAAACTGCAAGGCTGACTGAAGGTGTGGCAGGAAGTAACAAGAATGCAACTTAAATACAGGTCTTCAAGTCTTCAAAGACAGTGCAGGTACCACCGTCAAGCCATAAGACCTGCTGGAAACTGAAAGACAAGTTCACGGAGCCTATGAAATCTGAGGAAGTAACCAGACTACTTGATACACATCCAGAACTGCTGATGAAGACACCATTGGAGTTATTTGATGCATGTTTTAGTGATGATCTGTTTGACCACTTGAAAACCCAGAAGGAACTGTATGCACATTGTGATAAAAGTACACCAGGGTTTTCAATGTCCACAGAAGAAATGAGACAGTTCATTGGCATTGTTCTGCTGTCAGGATACCACATATTGCCCAGAGAAGGAGATTACTGGAGCATGGCTGATGACTTGGGTTGTGATGTAATGAAGAAGGCAATGACCAAAACAGATTCTAGGAACTGAAGAAATGTTTCCATGCACCCAACAACAAGAACCCGGAACAGTCAAAAGTTGCAAAAGTGAAACCTGTTTATGATAGTCTGAATAGTGCATTGATGCAGTTTGGCATGTTTGAAGAGAAGCTGGGTATAGACAAATTGATGGTTCCATATTATGGCCACCATGGGGCCAAAATTTTTATAAGGGGTAAGCCAATGAGATTTGGCAACAAAATTTGGATGCTGTGTTCTTCAGATGAATTCCCATTCCAGACTTCTGTTTACTCTGGTAGAGCAGATCAGCCTGAAAATTTTGGTTTTGAAGAGCATGTTTTTCTCAGTTTAGTTGATAAAATTTGGTGAAAAATACATGCTTCACAACCAAGAAAGATAGCTAACTATACGTCAGGCATGGGTAGTGTGGATCTGCTTGATGGAATTCTAGCAGCATACGATCCTATGATACAGCCAAAGAAGTGGTGGTGGACTCTCCTAGTCAATACATTCTACATGGCAGTAGTTGCTGTGTGAAAACTTCACAGCAAAGTTGTACCATATTCAGAACATATCACACATCTCGAATTTCACCAGCAAGTTACCAGGGCCTTGCTCAAGGGAGTACCTCGCTGCTGGCTCAGTGGTCCCACTGCACCAGTACCTCATCTTGTGCGATATGATGGCACCTGTCACTCTCCTACTTTAGACACAATAGAAGAGTCTTTGTGGGCTCTGTTTAAGCAGCTTTATTTTATACAAGCACATCACGATAAAAGTTAACTGACTTTAACTTAAGTAGCTTATATACAACCTAACTGCTGGAATCATACATGCTTACTCTCTGGCTGCACTCTAAAAATGGCACTTGTGATTGCACGTGCTTGATATTTATATATGCACATGACATCTTTGACATGCTTCTTACAGTACACAGCACATGCACTCTGATCTACATCTTCCCTGTTGAAAAATAAAACATGCAATGTTATGAATCTATTTGGCACGCAGATATCACGGACAGTTTTTTCTCATGCATTTGTACAGGGTAAAATATATATACACATAGTAAAGCTAAATTTGCTGCATATTTCACACTGGGCCTGGATACTCGTCCATAATGTGTAACGTAAAATTGAGAATTGGACTTAGCAACTGGAACTGTCTCTGTACAATGTTCAGGTCTGGAATTATCTGGAACATCTTCAGGAATGGAATCAGAGTTAGGAACACACTCTGAAATGGAAACAACATTTGGTTAACTCTGAGATCTAGAGTCTGTGTTACTAGAACAATGTTGTGATGATGATTCTGGTATAGGAAGCAGATGTTTGCAATTTCTCCTGTACTCCATACCCCCAGATTCTACAAGGTAGGATCTCGGCTCAGCACAAATTCTGGTAACCTGACCAATCTGGTCAAAACCTTTCACTGTTTATATTCTCACTGTCTCTCCTTCCCTCAATAGATGAAGAAATCTGCTCATTTTATCATAACTGGACTTTTGGATGGAATGCTTCTTAAACAGTTGACCCTTTATATTTCTGTTGTTCTTAGCTTTAGGCTTCAATAAAGTGGAACTAATAGGTAGCATCATTCTGGTTTGCCTGGAAAGAAGTCTTTGAGCAGGTGAGCCAAGAATATCATCACGGGGTATGTTTCTGAGACTAAGTAAATTCAAAAAGACATCAGTATTGTCACGCTTTGACCTTTCAAGTAATTGCTTTGCACTCTAAACTCTAATACTGTTGCATACTGAACAAGAAGAAAGTACTTTATCAATGTCTTTCAGTAATGAAGACCAAAATACTAATTCTCTCACTCTTCTCTTAGTGGATGCGGAAACTGTGTGACCACAATGCAAAATCTGGATATATTCTTGCTGTAAGAAAGCTGGAACAACAACTTTAGGGCCTTTGAAAATAATGCCATTTTCCATCAACATTTCATCTCTGTAAGAAAAATAAGTTTGCATGTCAGATGGTACACTGGATTGCTTTGATGGCCATCCAACATTAATGTAGTGATTGAGCTTTTGCAAAATTTGATCAGTCCTAGTGTGATCTTGTAAGTCATCAAGCCAAGTGGTAGAAAAATTACGCACTACCATCACGTCAAAGTCAAAATTCTCTGTGTCAAGCTGTTCTGTTGTATTTCTGGGTGATCTGGATAAGGTATCAGCCAGACAGAGTAGCTTGCCTTTCCCATAGACTATCTTGAAGTTGTACTTTTGTAATTTGAGCATCATTCTTTATAATGTCACTGGAGCTGAATGCATAGGCTTCTTTAGAATAATAACTAGAGGTCGGTGGTCAGTTTCAATCTGAATAGCTCAATCATAAATATAATCATGAAACTTGGAACATGCAAATACTATTGCCAAAAGTTCTTTCTCAATTGGAGAATACTGCATCTCAGTTTCGGTAAGTGTTCTAGATGCATAGGCTGTGGTCTGCCCTCTTGACGAATAACAATGCCAAGACCAAATTTTGAAGCATCACAGGAAAGAGTGACTGGTTTATTCACATCATAGTATCTTAATGTAGGTGGGGTGGCAATTTTCTACTTAAGGTCTTCAAATGCCTTCCGGTGATGTTCTAACCATGACCATGGAATATTTTTGTGTGTTTTAAAGGTGCTGTCAACTCACTGAAGTCTGGTATAAACTTGCCCCAATAATTGACCATGCCTAGAAAATGTTGTAGAGCTTACACATTGTCTGGTGGTGACATTTCAAGGATAGCTGCTTGCTTGGTCGGGTCTGGTCTCAAGCCAGTGCTGGTAAATAAATGACGTATGTACATAACTACTGGTAACCTGAATTTGCATTTCAGAGGACTGAGCTTCAAGTTTACTTCATGTGCTCTATCTAGAACTCTCTTTAGGTTTCTGTCATGCTGTCTACTATTATGGCACAAGGATAACCCGAAAAAATTCACTCCATTGCACACTGGATGACTTCACTTGCAAAAGTTATTCCAAATGGCATCCTAAGGAATCTGTATCTGCCAAACGGAGTACTAAAAGTGGTTAGGAATGAGGATTTGTGATCAAACATCACTTGCCAAAATGAACTCTGCATCCAAAACAGAAAAAAACAGTGGTATTCAGTATTACGGCTGTGACCCTTTCAACTGTCCACATTGGATGATACAGTCTCTTCAATGCTTTGTTCAAATCTCTTGGGTCAGTACATATTCTGATCTTATCCGAGCCTTTTTTTGAGTTGCTACCATAGACAACACCCATTTAGTTGGTTCGGTAACTGGATAAATCACACCTTGTTGCACCATTTTATCCAAATGAACCTTAACTTTGTCCTGCATAGGTATCGGAACTCTTCTTGCTGGTCTGACTACTGGAGTGACCACTGGGTCTAACTTCATGGAATGCACAACTGGAAGTTTGCCCAACTTGTCTTCGAAAATATCAGCATACTCTGAGAAAATGGCTTCAGAAAAATTAGAACTAGGAGATAGACTTAGGTGATGAACTTCTTTGGTAAAAGACAGCAGATTCATTCTCAAACTGTCTTTAAGATCCAATAAAGACTGTACTGGCCTTCGTACCACATAGAATAACAAGTTGTAACAGCTCTGGGCCAAATAACATGAAAGCATCACTGAAGCTTCAGTTTGAATTTCTTCACCTCCATAAGCAACTAGCTTTGCACTACTGGCCACAGTGAGTTGTTCATTAGTTCTCACTTTAGCAAATGTGTCTGCTGATGTAACATTACACTTTGAACCAGTGTCTACTTTAAGCTCTGTAGATTTACCATTGATCTGGACAGTACAAAACACTTCTCTCTTTGTGAACAAATTCACTGCATCGACTCTCTCACCAACTAGTGATACACCATCCACATAAAAAGTTGACTTTTGTGTTTCTACTTGATCAGCTTGCTTTTTTGTGTGACCTTTCTTTGTAACTGTGTGAAGCTTACTTGATTTGCAAAACTTTTGAAAATGGTTCTATTTTTTACACTTGTGACATTGCTGTGCAAAAGCTAAGCATTTCTCTCTTTTAGACTCATAATTTGCACCACAATTGCAACAGTTAACAATAAAGCTGGACTTGAGTTTTGCTGATTCACACTTGTATTGCACTGAAGAACTAGCCTTAGAACTTGCTGGAAAGCTACGTGGTTTCCCTGGTGAGCCAGCAGGGGCTGTGGCTGCCATGTGCTTAATAGGCCTATCTCTGCTTGCCACTTGTTGCATACTATCTACACTTGCTCTGGAGCCTGCTGAAACCATGGTCTTGTCACTTGCAAATATACTTGTGTGTTTTTCTGTCACCTCATGGATGTGACAAATCTCTATAGCTTTACTCAATATTAAATCACTATCACGAAGCAAGACCTTTCTCACAGCAGTACTATTAATACCACACACACGAGTCTGTCCTTTATTAACTCATCTTTTAAATTATCAAATTGACACATTTTAGCTTTGTTTCTCAGGTCAGGTATATAGGCTGCAAAAGTTTCCCCTGGTTTCTGATCTCTCGTGTAAAACAAATGCCTTTCTAATGTAATATTTGTCTGGGGGTTACACATTTCTCTGAACTTGCGCTTCAAACACTCAGGGTCTTCCCTTGATTCAGCCTGTGCAACAATATGATGAGTTTAACCTTCTCCCTCATATATTGCTGGTGCATACACAAATGAATGCTCTCTTTCTATGGCCTCTGACCCAGCTAGGTTTAACAAAATGAATGCCTTGGTGCGTGCATCTTTATCTGACTAAGCTGCTTCTATAAAAATATTGTACTCTTGCTCAGATATTCTCCAATTCTCTGCAATATTCTTATCAAATATAAGTGGTAAGAGCTTCTAAAATTCATCTGCCATATTAACACATATCAATGAAGGTTCTTTGCAAATAAGCACAGCACATACACATACACATATGCCAGAAATGTATTCCTGTACTTGTACTTTGCCCTTATGCTCTGTGCTTCTGAAATTATGCTCTTGGGCTTTTCAAAACTATGCTATTGGGTGTACTCTATGAAGTAACTCTATTGGGCACTATAACACTCTTCTAAATTTACTGTATTGCAAGAAATCGCCTCTTATCAGTGTAAGAAACATTTCAAATGACTTCACATTGCGAGCAAACTGGACAAGAGACGCTCAGAGTCAATAAGATTTCAAAGTAACTGCACTTTGCGAATAAACTGTACACAACATACTGAAATTTCTCCAGAATGGCAGTAGCTTGCTAGGCAACTCTTTACAGTACAAGAAACACTCTGTAATGGCAGCACTTTATGAATAGATACACCCAGCGCAAGAAACTTTTTGAAATGGCTATGCTTTGACTGTACTTCACAAAATAGTTGCACTTTGCACACAAATAAACTCTTCAGACTATATGCACAGTAATAAGCACACACTGTAAGCACTTTTACACACTTGGAGATACTTCGAATAACTTTAGTTATGCCCTTGATACAATACAAAGTTGTAGTTATGCCAAAACACAGTACTTTGCCAAAAAAACATGCAATAGCCTTGCTTTATTTACACTGTGTTCCTTTTTGCCATTAATATATTCGTTTTGCTCGTTTAATCTCTTTTCATGCCCATTGTACTTTTCTTGTACTCGTTTTACTCTAAACATGTCCGATTTGTCTTAAACATGCCCATTTCTGCTTTAAACATATTCATTTTACTTTAAACATACTTGTTTTTGTCAAACATCTTATTTTAAACATTTCCCTTAGTTAATAAACCCTTTGTGCCTCCCGCTTGCTTAATAATGTGGTTTGTGCCCTTGCAATGCTCCGTTTTATCTTTTTATAGAATAAATAGCCTGTACAAATTCTAGTTACCTTTCAAGTCTTTTCTGGCTCTTTTATGTGTTCATTTCTCTTAGTTTACCTTCACTGTTATCTCTGTACCTCAAGGCTCTGAATTTCAATTTCTGCCTTCCTGGTTCTGACACCATGTCACTCTCCTACTTTGGACACAATAGAAGAGTCTTTGTGGGTTCTGTTTAAGCAGCTTTATTTTATACAAACCTATTATGATAGAAGTTAACTGACTTTAATGTAAGTAGCTTATATCCAAACTAACTGCTGGAATCATACATGCTTACTCTCTGGCTGCACTCTCAAAATGGCACTAGTAATGGCATGTGCTTGATATTTATATATGCATGTTGCGTCTTTGAGATGCTTCTTAAAGGTACAGTACAAAGCACATGCACCCTGATCTACAACACCCAACACTACCTTGAGTTAACATTGCAAGGGGGGTGCACCTACTCACAGTCGAATGTTCAAAGAAGTGTGAAAAGTGTGACAAGTGCCTTCACATCACCTGCTTTGAACTGTACTACACTCAGCACTTTTGAACTCTGCTAGGCTTGATGTCTTGAGGAACTACCATTTGACAACTCACTGAATTTATTTTAGACCTTTCTTTGACATATTACATATACTGTGAAAATAATATGAAGATGACAGCTGTAAAATGCAGTTAAACATTAAGATTACAAGATGGATGTGACTGGGCTATTGTGCTAACATTAATGTGCCAACATTCCAATTTGGGAACATGGGTACAATTTTTTTGATGTTGGTTAATTTTACTGTAAGCTTGCATTTCTTTATCTCAGAGGACAAGAACGTGTCAGAAAATATTTAACAGATTTTGCCTTTTATTTATATACCTGGGAGAATAAAGGTTAAGCAGAAGATAGCATTTGGAATGAAACATGAGACACATAGGTATGGTAATATGCTACCCCATGTATGATTAAAAAGTCACTAGTTGGCTGCCGTTGTTCTTTATACCACAATTTACCTAGTAACAAAAGGCACAAAAATGGAGCAGGATACAGAAATAAATAGAATTTATTAAGCGCTTTTATCAAATATTAGGATTGACTTCTTCAGAATACCAGACAGTCAGCAAGACCATCCTTTTATACATATAACAATTAAGCCACTGATTAAATACAATTGAATAAGTGAATAATTAAGCATACAAATATTTAAAGACATAGACTCCCTTGTTTTCTGAATTGTTTCTTTACCAGTAAATTAAAATATAAACCATTACTTAGTACCACTATAAAAAATGTATATATGTGGTAAATGTGTCCCCTAACACTAAATTACAAAAAATGCCAGTTTGTAGGTATAATACAAAACTATCAACTGTTTTAGAGAAAATATGAACATCATATGTATAAATCTGTGCAACAAGCAATGTATACAATAACATTTTTCCAATAAAACCCAAAATGTCTTGGAACAAACAATAATTAATATCAGTGTTATAAAAACTTACATAGAAATGAAAAACAAGGTCATAGTGTACACCTCATTAAAATAAAAAGTCTGCTTTGAGTTTTAAATAACTGGTGAGGGACACCATATCGTTCAAACCTGGGCTAGTAGTGGCATTAACTCTGAGTTGCCACATAAGTTCTCTAAATTCAAGGAACCAGTCACTGGGTCCCCCTCTCTCATCCATTACTACCCTTCCAGAATGATAAACTTGAAATTATGGTTTGGAAATGTATTAATGTGCTTTGCCAGGGCATTTTTGGTGTTGCCTTTAGTTATATCATATGTATGCTGATAAACGCGTGTCCTGAAGGCATTTTTGGTCTTGCCAATATAAAACCCAGGACACGCCTGGCATATAGCAGCATACACTACTTGTTTACTCACACAATTACAATTCTGGTTGACTTTTACCCATCCATAACCTTTAATAAAGATTCTGTCGCACTCTAACATATATTTGCATTGAGTGCAGTGCCCACATTTTGACATTTTCCCAATATCAAGTTTTGTGATCTTACCACTGAATTCCAAAAGGTTTTTAATACTGGAATCCTTTTTGTATATTATAACAGGGGAGTCACTCCCTCCTTCCCTCCTATGGTCTTGTCGCTCATAAGAATGAACCAGTTTCTCACAATAGTAGTAAGAATCAAAATCTGCTGATGGAATCATGCTGTCATTTTTCTTTAGTATATTTAATTTATTCTTTAAGTCTTTAGGTTCATTAGAGGATGTAGATCAGGGTGTGTAGCATTATAAGATATTGAATTCAGATACATTTTTATTATGGTGTAGTAAATTTATAGATCTGCTTGACTTTCTTGTATCACAGCATATAAACATATCTTCACAAAAATGGGAACAAGTACAGCTATGTCACCATAAGCTATATTAGGCCCATAGCTATATTACATTTGAGGTTACTCCAACTCAAAGAAAAGGGAGCCAGTTATTTCCCCTCTTTTCAGGCTGGTGTGACCTTGGATGTAATATAATTATCGATCAGATATGTGGAGGTAGATTTGACACATAATGACATACATCACCTTAAAATAAACTGGAATTTATAGGACTGTTTATTATAATGTATGTCATAGCAGTAAAATGAGAGGCAGGACTGTGGACATTAGGAAACATACATTCAGCTAGTAGGCAGTAGAGTAACTGAGAGGCAGGACTGTGGACACTAGGAAACATACATTCAGCAAGTAGGCAGTACAATAACTGTGAGGCAGGACTGTGGACACAGGGAAACATACATTCAGCTAGTAGGCAGCACAGTAACCGAGAGGCAGGACTGTGGACACTAGGAAACATACATTCAGCTAGTAGGCAGTAGAGTAACTGAGAGGCAGGACTGTGGAAACTGGGAAACATACATTCAGCTAGTAGGCAGTACAGTAACTGAGAGGCAGGACTGTGGACACTGGGAAACATACATTCAGCTAGTAGGCAGCACAGTAACTGAGAGGCAGGACTGTGGACACTGGGAAACATACATTCAGCTAGTAGGCAGTAGAGTAACTGAGAGGCAGGACTGTGGACACTGGGAAACATACATTCAGCTAGTAGGCAGTAGAGTAACTGAGAGGCAGGACTGTGGAAACTGGGAAACATACATTCAGCTAGTAGGCAGTACAGTAACTGAGAGGCAGGACTGTGGACACTGGGAAACATACATTCAGCTAGTAGGCAGCACAGTAACTGAGAGGCAGGACTGTGGACACTGGGAAACATACATTCAGCTAGTAGGCAGTAGAGTAACTGAGAGGCAGGACTGTGGACACTGGGAAACATACATTCAGCTAGTAGGCAGCACAGTAATTGAGAGGCAGGACTGTGGAAACTGGGAAACATACATTCAGCTAGTAGGCAGTACAGTAACTGAGAGGCAGGACTGTGGACACTGGGAAACATACATTCAGCTAGTAGGCAGTACAGTAACTGAAAGGCAGGGCTGTGGACACTAGGAAACATACATTCAGCTAGTAGGCAGTACAATAACTGTGAGGCAGGACTGTGGACACTGGGAAACATACATTCAGCTAGTAGGCAGTACAGTAACTGAGAGGCAGGACTGTGGACACTGGGAAACATACATTCAGCTAGTAGGCAGTACAGTATCTGAGAGGCAGGACTGTGGACACTGGGAAACATACATTCAGCTAGTAGGCAGTACAGTAACCTCATTATGCCTTTGAATCCACTACCTAAAGATTGATATTGAGACAGATCTGCATAATAGAGCATGTTTAAAAAGTATGGTGGGGAGGTGAAGTAAATGCATGTAGGCATGAAAAAGGAGCACATAGGAAAGAGAATAACTGACACAAGTAGTAAAAATCAAACAATACTGAAAGAAGATTTGCATGCAAGAATGTGAAGGGTTATGAGACATTATACAGGGCTGCAGGTTAATGTGTGTGATTAGGATAACTATAGAATGCATCACATAGTTGATAAGTGGAACACCATATTTTTAACAGTCATATAGTCCTGAGTTGTATGTCATGTGACTGGTAGAGATTTGGTCCCATGAAAGGGTACAAGCCTGCCAAAGAGGGAGACTACCAATGAGATGCTAACAAACGTAGCTCATGAGCGTGAGCAGGATAAATACCTGTGAAAGGACTAGCTCTTGCATGTCTGACTAGGTAGGTAGAAAGCATCTTCTGCCAGAGAAGAGGCCAGAAATGGTTAGCACCAAATATGCTTCCTGTATATTCCATACTGGCAATGTGATAATTTTAGTAATTGTATCCTATTGATGCTGTGTCATTTCCTAGAACATATGTCACATTAATTTCATTTTTGTTATCTTACAAAGTGCTTATGAACCTACGAGTATGAGTTGAGAGCTACTGTCTGAATGAATTGCAATGGTGAGTGCATAGCTTACTTCACCATTAAAACGGGGGCATAGGATACCCTCCTAAGGCATGGTCTTCCCTTTTCCTTGATATTCTTTGTAATCTTGTCATAATAACTTTATGGTTGTGTTACTCATATTTTGTTCATTTGGAATATTTAGAACATAATTTGAATATAGTATCTTTGACTCCAGGCTTCCACAGAGATTTGCATCTATGGTAGACAATACAAGTCTGGCATTCAAGTCTGCTGCAGTGTAGAATATTATTGCAAATGGTTAGAATCTCTTCTTTTCTATATAGTTAGTACTGTACTTTTAGGATGTGGCACACAAAAATGTATAGAATTATTTTAGTTAAATGCAGCATATCACACCTAAGTTATCCATATGTTTCTAGGATGCCAGAAGGCAATATGCTAGTGTAGGAATTTGTTTAACAGAGCAAATTGCATTGAACTATAATGTAGGTTTACGAAGTTGCACTTCTGAACTTCATGCCATGTGATTTGTCCAAAATGGAATATACAGCATCTCACCATGGTGTTAGAAAATTCCTTTTCACTGTATCATTGTTGCCTTTTGAAAAATGAAAGTAAAAAATGTATGTAAATTAGTGAAAATGTTGGTATTCTGTTTTGGACAGGACCACTTTTTTCTGTAGTAAAAAAATTCTGTGTGCATTGCGAGTCAGTGCTATTTAATTTCATTACCAGATGATATATTTGATGACAGCAACCTGTTTATGTTTTAATTTTATTTTTCCCTATAACACATACATATATGTAATAAAGCATATTAAATTGCAACAGAGAAACTGGCTTTTCACGTCTTTTACTAAAGATAAGAAACTCGGAGCTACTTCTTTGGTCTGTAGAGTTCTTGAGCCTTCTTTTTCTAGTATCACACTGAGGAAGATTTCCTTACAGTGGTAAAGCCCTGTGTCAGGGGCAGAATGTGGTGATGTGGCTTCAATTACTTGATAAGGCTTGACATGAACTTGCGTGATTTAGTCATTTATTTCTACGAAGGCTTGGGTAAAGGGGTCGTATGGCATTCATTGTAGTAACTCCTCTCTCTCAATCTGATGCATTGTCGCAGCATGACCCTTCATTTTTATGATTCTTTTACTTCACATATCCTGTAAGATTTATCTTTAACATGTTTTTCCGAGTATAAGATGATCCATCTATAACAAATTCTCTCATGTCATGCTGAGAGATTGAGGTGGCATAAAGTTTGCTAACTCTCCAGTTACTTCTTTGCTGAATTTTTCAGTCCTGGCCTATCAAGCCCATTTAATTAACAATATTTCTAACTTACTGTAAAGCTGTGCAACAAAGGGTAGGAGCAAATTAGACAGGAAAAAAATAGGAATTGTGGGAACAATAAATGCAGAGGAGGAATGAGATTTAACAGAAGGCAGGATTTGAATGAGCTATGTAATGTTTGACAATGACTGGATAGATTATAAGTGATATATAATGTTTTCCAATACAATTATCTCAATATGGTTTGTGGTGTATAATGTTAGCAACTAAAATAGGTTCATAGGTTAGTACTGGGCTATCTGCCCGAAGGCATATATTAGCCCAGCCACGTTGTGCGGTACTCACCGCCCCTTTGGTAGTTCCCTAGACCCTTGTACTAGCAGCTAGTACCCTTGACCCCTATCTAGTAGTGCTGTTGGTGTGATCCCCAGTGTGAACTTTCTGTTACCCATCCACTTATCAAGGTTCCTCTTGAAGAGTGATAGTGAGGGGCTCTGTCTTATGTAGATCGGGACCCTGTTCCATAGTAAGGGAAGTCTCTGAAGGAATCTATCCCTCCAGCATGTTCTATTCATTGTTGTGTTGAGGTTTATATCCCTAGAGCGTGTAGCTCGAGTAGATTTGGTTTTGCTAAGATGGAGCATGTTCAACAATTCTGCTTTGGACATGGCTCTGTACGTTAGACAGAGATCGCCTCTGAGAAAGCGATATGCAACAGAGAACAGTCTTAGCTTTTTCAATCGTGCTGCATAGGGCAACTATTTGAGGCCAGTAATCCTCTTGGTTAGCTACCTCTGTGGTCTCTCCAGCTGCTGGAGATGTCTAGCCAGGTACATTCCAATTGGTGCATTGTACTCAATAATGGGTCTGATGAGGGAAGAGTAGAGAGGCACCATTACATCCTTAGATCTTGATGTGAACCCTTTCGTGATCAGATGGGTCACATAGAAGGATTTTCTAACCACTTTGGCAACATAGTTATCAAAGGAAAGCTGACTATCTACTTGGGTCCCTAGATCCAGTATTTCTTCTTCAGATTTCAGGGGATTACCTCCTATGTTGTAGTTTGCGGGTACTCTGTTTTTTCCAAAGGGGATTACTACGCATTTTTTTGCATTTAGCTTGAGACCATGGCTTTGACACCATGCATCAGTCTCATTTAGGTCCTTCTGGAGGATCTCCATGTCGGCTGGAGACTCTATTATAGCACCCAGTTTGCAGTTGTCTGCAAACTTAGTCAGCCACAGCCCTTCCGTGCTTGCCTGTACTTCTGAGAAGTATATGCCAAACAGGAGGGGCCCCAGGACAGAGCCCTGAGGCACACCACTCATTACTGGTCTGGATTCGGACATAGATCCTGCTACTCTTACTTTATGGGATCTGTCTGAGAGCCAGTTTGCGATCCATCTTGTGACGTAAGGGTTTATGCCCAGGCTGGTGAGCTTAAAATTATGTCATTATGTTTTTTTTTTCATTTATATAAATATATGATTGCCTATGTCATACATGATAATTTAATAAAGATGTTTCTTGTTTAAAAAAAAAGAGACTACACATATCAGGGTAATAAAGGGTAGGCTAAAAATAGAACCCTCTCCCCTCAGCTGGATGTTTGATATTATAATCCCCTTAGGCTTCTCGGGGCCCTTGGCAGAAAATCAATACTAATATGGCAGGTAGACCAGAGTGGCTAGTAAAACCAATGATGAACATGGGGACTGGGATGGCTGCACAGCTCTCAACCTCTTAGTGCAAGAACTCTGGGCAAAGCATGGTAAAATGGGGACAAAGGCCCAAAAATAAAGACAGATTGTAAATATTACTCTTATAAGCTTAAAAATGTTACTAGAGTAACAGTGTTTGTATTAACATATATTTTCTGAAGGATATGAAGTCTGAAACTCAAGTATATGTCATTATTTAGTGACTTCAGTCCTCAGATCTTCTCAATGATTTGCCAGAAAACCACAAATTTTATGAGGGACAGACCAAAAATATGAGACAAAGTCTGGACATTCTGCAAAAATCTGGATATTTGAGAGGTATGGCTGTCCAGATGAAAGTAAGGGGGGAAAGAAAGAGAGAGACAGAAAAAAATGAGCTAAGTATACTCACATCTAATTTCTGTAGGTAGTATATCATATTATATAGCCAGCTGGCTGACTGTGTGCTTCTTTTTAGTTTTTGCAAATTATTTCAATAACTTAACTTCACACAACATTGTATGCATTACATCATGGTGGTTGATGAAAGAAGGAGACAATAAGCCTATTGTTTCTGTTGTCCAAGTGCATTCTACATTTTACTTCCCATGCATCCATATCTCCCCCCCCTCACCATTCCACTTTGTCTTGCCATTCTGAATACCATTTTGTATGTCTTCAGGGATATCTTCTCCACCTTTCTTTCTGATCGTCCATGCCCTGGGTCCACAACTCCATCTGTGAGGAAATGCCCTCACAGACTCATGGAGGAATTGTTCCCTTCAATCTGCTGGCTCCTCCTCTACCTACCTCCTCTGTCCTTACTGTTACCTAACCCAACAAAGTCTGTGATCATATTTCCAAATCCATACTTATGCTCTTCTACCCATCTTTTTGTTCTGCACTTAGCTTTGTGTTATCAGTAAAGAAACCGCCCCTATTCTCTATTTCCTAAGAGCTATAACTGAAATGAACACAAACCCCTTGATGATGGACTGACACATGTTGCAGTTCACTAATCTCTTTCCTTATTGATCACATCCCCATCTCTTCCAGTTTTCCTAATAATGGACTGTGCAGGAGTGAGGTTTTAGTGAAGTTCCTTGTCAGAGACAACGAAGTACCACACCCACTGGTATTAAACTACCAGATTCTCCATCAGCCCACTCATAAAACATGATCTGGCTTAGGGACCTCCTGAATACTTCACTAAAGTGAAGTGTGCCCTAAAGGTCTCTACCAGGAAACCAAAATGGCGAAACGCAAAAAAGGCAAACATGTAATCTTTACTTCACATAAACATGTAATCTTTACTTCACATAAACATGTAATCTTTACTTCACATAAACGTGTAATCTTTACTTCACATAAACATGTAATCTTTACTTCACATAAACATGTAATCTTTACTTCACATAAACGTGTAATCTTTACTTCACATAAACATGTAATCTTTACTTCACATAAACGTATAATCTTTACTTCACATAAACGTGTAATCTTTACTTCACATAAACATGTAATCTTTACTTCACATAAACGTGTAATCTTTACTTCACATAAACATGTAATCTTTACTTCACATAAACGTGTAATCTTTACTTCACATAAACGTGTAATCTTTTCTTCACATAAACGTGTAATCTTTACTTCACATAAACATGTAATCTTTACTTCACATAAACATGTAATCTTTACTTCACATAAACCTACTCCTGCTAAACAACACAGTTAAAGGCGTTGATGGAGAACAGGGATAATTCCCTCAGTGTGATGCAGGTGATCCAAGTTCGATTAATAGCTTGGACACCTTTTGAATTTAAATGGGGAGAAAAAAAGGAGTGACAAAGCATGGCCTACTCACCTATGCTCAGGAGGAAGCATGGAATTTTATGCTGAAATATGTCTATATATACTGTTATATTTTTGGGAATAGGTGTGGCTTTCACATTGTTATTGATTTTTGCTTTTGCTATTACTTGTACTTACTTGTACATTTTGAAAATATTAATAAAATTTATGTAGCAAAAAAAGAGCTTGATACTGGATACTTTTTCAGGCTCACAGAGTCATGACTAATTTTAAGGAGGGAAACTTTGACCAATGTAGTGACTTAACAGTTAATTCTGAGACCTGTTCTAATTAACAAATTCATAACTTAGGTCGTAGTACGAAGTGACTATAAAGGATGTTGCCTCCTTCACATGAGATGCAAAACATTGTAAATGCTGTATAAAACAGTGCATAGTGCTATAAAATAATTTTGGAGGGGATAAGACTCCTTGTATCTACTAATATGAGGACTCTGCTTCCACACCCTGGTTTTTATAGATACTACCTCTGAGGTTGCGCAACCTTAGAGAAAAGGAAAATGTGTAAAAAATCATGAAACTTCCTCACGCATCTTCTCTGAGTCCTGCAGCCTCTGAACAACGCCTAACATCTATAGAATATAAGGCCCTAATATGATACCACATCGAGAAATTGTGAAAGTAATATTACCGCTGTGTTTCTCTTTGGACATGAATGAGGGAGACAACAGGATGAATGTAAAGGGGGGAAGCAGCTGATATCAAAAGACCAGAGGCATTCACTCGAGTGCCAGATGCACAAAGTCGATAATGCCTTATATGTGTCTTACATGGCGTGTGTTGGAAGTGCTTTGCTCATTTCTTCTTTGTAAAATACCCACATGCTACTGAATAATTTATGTAACAGAAAGAAAGAAGGAGAGAGACAGAAAGAAACAGGCAGAAAATGCTATATCTATATCTGTATCTCTATCTATGTCGATATCTATATATCTATATGTATATATATATCTATTTATATGCATATATATATATATATATATATATATATATATATATATATATATATATATATCTAGGAAAATGCTTTATAGTTTTGATTCACCTCTTCCTAAAAGGCTCGGCATCTCTTAACTGAATATTGTTTTGTTTCTACTTATTTTTCTTCTACAGTCTCCCCCATCCCTTTATACTGCTAAGCATGACATTAGCTAAAAAGAAACATGACAGGCATGTTTTTATTCATATAGCTACTGATTAACATTCCTGTCTTGGGCCTGGATCACCTGTTTTCAGTTGAAGTAAAGGTAACATTATTAAGGAACACAGAAAAAAGGGGAACTTCCATTCCGTCATTCTCACCATCATTTAGTCAAATATAGCTACAGGCAGCTTCTAAGGACAATTTATTTATTGCCTTTAGATTACAGGGAAAGTCTGATAGGGTAGGTGCCTGTTTTAAGCACATGGCTGGGGAGAAATACTCAAAATTAAAAAAAAAAAAAACATTTTAAGAACAATAATTTTACACTCTTCAAAAATAATACAAAATCATCTACAGTTTAAATAATTACACCAGATTAGATTAGTTAATTATACATACAAGTTATACAACAATGATTCAATATTTAGAGAAATTATAACCCGTTTAAAGAAAAATTAAAGGTAAGTTATTATAATATAAATAGGAACTGCAGTATGAAAGTAACAGAAAAAATAGGGTTGTGGTATATTTAGAGAGTCAGGGGAGGGAAATTAATTGATGTTGAGGTAAGGAAGTGAATGAAGAAGGGTGAGAAAGGAGGTATAGGTATATATAGTTTGTCAGAGCCAGATTTTGGCTAGGAAGGCTTTCAGAATGGTTTTAAAGGCTGCAGAGAGGGTATTGATATGACGGATACAGGTAAGGCATTCCAAGACATATATACATATAGATAGATGTTTTTTATGTTAGAAAGCATCCACCTTTTTCATCAACTTAACCTCATTTGTTTATCTGCATTTTATGTTCCTGTATCTGGAAAGGGTTTACGATTTTGCTTTCTACACTATGTGTAAATCAAATAAATCCTCAGTATCTCATTCACATTTCCTATGATTCTGATTGTAGCTCCTGGCCCTTCTGCAGAATAGTTCCAACATTGTAATTTTTTATTTATTTATTTTACATTTGTTTACCAGGAAAGTACAACTGGTAAATAGACCCATTTTAGCAGAGGCCCAGGGAGAAAAGCTCCACATATAAGAATAACAAAGTTTAGCACTATAAACTGACAATTTATAACATACAAGTTTTGATATAACAGCTTATTAGTTTTTATGCTTAACAAGTATAAAAGAAATCTATTTCTATGGTACAAAGAGAGATTATTTGAAGACAGTATAGCTATAGCATAATATATTGAGGCAGATGAAAAGAAAAGGTTTGGAGCTGAAAAAGCAGCAGTTGTAGAATACATGGGCAAGATAAAGAGCTGAAAGGTTAGAGGTAATCGGGGGGTGTATAAGGATTAGTAAGTAGATAAAGAGTTGAAGGATTACAGGTAGTCAGGGGAAAGGATTAGCAGTTATTTGTGTAGCTACTCAGCCTGGACTGGTGTTGGAACAAAGCCAAGAGTCATCTAGAAACTGTTTTAGAGCATGTTTGAAGTGACTGAAGTTGAATGCGGTGTTAATTGAATGAGGGTGTGAGTTCCAGTGTTTGGCTACATGTTGTGGGAATAAGGAGCTGCCTGCAGTATTGTTGGACTTGGACACTTTAGTAGAGATTTATTTGCTCAATTTAAGCTATGGTTGGTGGTGTGGGGTTAAAGGATGGTTAGTAGGGCTGGGATTTTTGGGGTGGGTATACAAGTTTGTGTGCCATAGTTAGCTGGTTGTAGAATAGTAGTTGAGGTAGTTCTAACCAGACAATTACTAGCAAATTTAGCTATTTTATTAGATAATGTTTCCAGTTTTTTTAGGTCTGCCTTTTTAAACTTAATGAGAACTGGGGAGGCATAAAGTAGTGATGATAGGAGATGGGTTCTTCCAATAGCTACCGTAGTGGTGTCAGTAAGATGCTTTTTGTTTCTACACAAGGTGCCCATTTTTTTATGAACTTTTTTAATAGTTTGTGATATATGTAGGTCAAATCTTAGGCTGTTATCAGTTATGACTCCTAGTAGTTTATTTCTGTGAGTCAAGATAGATTATTGTGTTGTTGTTGGCAGTGATGGAGAAGGAGGTAGTGGGGAGAGAGGAATTCCTGGGATGGAAGCTCATTAGTTTTGTTTTATTTGGGTTAAGTATGAGCTGGTGGTTTGATAGCCATAGTTCAGTTTCTGAGAAGGATGTCTGTGTTATGTTCTGGGGGTGATCTAAGGTGGCTGCTGCACAAATAAGTGGTGAATCGCCAACAGATTGTATAAATTGAGGCTAGAGGGGTGGAAGTACTCAGGTAGTTTGTAAAGATAAGAGTAGTGGCCCAAGAATGGAGCCTTGTGGAACTCCTAGTGTGATGGGGGGAGGGAGTGAAAGAGTGTTTTGCCATTTTACTGATTGTTGGCGACCATCAAGAAAGCTTTAGAACCATAGGAGATCAGAAGGGTTGAGGTTCAGCTTGGAAAGAGCAGAAAGTAATTTGGAATGGAAAACAGTATAGAAGCCTTTGGTCATGTCCAGGAATACTGCAGATACATATTTGTATCATTTCTGAGTTGGTTGATGGTATTTGTGAACCTGAGCAGTGCTGTTATGGTGTTGTGGTGGGGCCTGAAACCATGCTGGGTCTGTGACTGTAGTTTGTTAAGTGTGAGTACAGGAAAAATAAGTTGAATTTTATACTGTTGCATCCAGGCTTTGTTAAAGGGTTCATCCCTGTCAGGGCTAAGAGCTTTAGGCAAGAATCACTGAAATGTATGAAGTGGAAGAGGTTAGTGGAAATCTAAAGAAAGAAATGTTGGAGGGATATGGGGATAAAACCTATCAGGAAAATGACAACAGTGTCATTTCAGAGTCACAGTCTGAAACACTGGTGTGATGGCTGGTCAGACAAAAATAGATTCCTATTTTCAAATATAGAAAGCAACACAGATGGAAGGAAGCCTTAGAATATGTGAAGTATCTTCAAAGGAACTGAGTTATCATAACTTCTTGGGGGTGCAAAGTAAATACAGACTTGTACATGCATTGTAGTTTCATTTATAGGCCTGATAGCTGGAGTATGTAAAAGATATATATATATATATATATATATATATATATATATATATATATATATATATATATATATATATATATATAGAGGGAGAGAGAGAGAGAGAGAGAGAGGACCAGACGATTGATAAGTAAGATAAGAATGCCACAGTCCCTCCATCAACCCAAATACATAATGTAGCTTATGGTCACATAGCAGCTGTACATATTTACATAGGTTCATAAGTAAGTAATATGCTAGCTGACCTTCTGAACCATTTTAAGCCTAACCAATTTTCCAGAGGTGAGAATCAAACCCTATACCTTGTGTCTGTGAGGTAAACAGCTTAACTATTATGCCAACCCTTCCCCTGTGGCTGGTTTCCCCACCCAGCATAGAGCTCAGAGTCACGATCCTGAAATTAGGAGCGTCACTCTCTTTTGCCTGAGCTATCTAGGTTACATGTTTAATTATCAACATTTTTAAAATGTATCGTATTGTTTTAATCACAGACTAACTATCTGGTTGTCAGATTCCAGTATATTACATCACACACCCTTTCTATTGCTTGGAATTTATATCTACAGTTTTATATTAAAATAGTTAAAATAAGCCAGGCTCTGTGGCATATATAGGGATAAAGTCCTGACTATGCTCTAGATGATCTGAGTTCATATAATGACTTGAGTGATAGAAGAGGCAGGCAGGAAGAAATTGTCAGGGCTGGGAACATGGGATTAGCTATGTCAAACCGGTTACATTAATCCTCATTAGTGTGTGGGTGAAAGTACACACACACACACACACACACACACATACACACACACACACCCACACACATCCACACACACCCACACACACACACACACACACACACACACGCACACACACACACTTATGCACATACACACACACACACACACACACACACACACACACACACACACACACACACACACACACACACACACATACACACACACGTCCACACAAATGCACACACACTAATACACACACACACACACACACACACACACACACACACACACACACACACACACACACACACACACACACACACACACACACACACACACACACACACACACACACACACACACATACACACACACACACACACACACACACACACACACAAGGAGGATATAGCATGACCTGTGGTGATGTAGGTGCCCACATTAGCAATCAGGGGCAAGGATAGGGCCTAATAAAAATGTCTTCTTTAGAAGGATCCTACTGAGGACACAAACCATCTATGTAGCTGTATTGATGATGTCCCCTTCAGGTGGTGTAGTAATGATAGTGGATGAGTCATTAATGAGGGCAATAATCCATAAGGTGATATGATACCCTTCTTTCTGATGCAAGATTGGTAAAACTGGTTTACAACAGTGGTAGAAGATTCATTAACACAAGTGTATATCTATAAGTAGAATGCAAGGTCGGATTAGGAGATAGGTCAGAATCATTTTGTAAATAAATACCATAAAATAATAAAATTTAGAGTGCTATTGAGAAAATAGATTTCATTGAATTTGTTATTTCAGACAAGAGCACTCCTTTCATCAAAACTTGTATTTGTTGTTATCAGAAAATTATAATGGAATCACATCAATAACGTGAAATTACACAAACAATTAACAGTACAATTTTCAGAAATTTCCAGAATTTCAGATCAGGGAAATAGTATTTCATTTTTTAATAACTGTAACTAAGCTGTCTTTAGTCATTTCCTTATGCAGGGTATGCTGCAGAATAACAGGGGTGTTTTAATTTATGTGTAGAAGAATTAAAGAGCAATGTGTTTTCTTTTTATCCATGGGTTTTCTTAATGGAGATATCCTGTCTGATGATAAATCCAATTTTCATGTCATCCTATAATTTACAATATTAGAAAATAAGCAACAAATGGCCCGCTGATGCAGACTATTTAGTCTGCTTTTAATTTGTCCATAGATCCTACTTAATCTTTGGCTCTTTTCCACTTTCTTCTGCTCATCATCCATTTAGTGTAATAAACCAGCATATGTTGTCCTCACTCTATTGTTTTACCCCTGCAGGCTCAGCACAAAGAATCCAAACTTATCTGTGATTTTGCCAATAGAAATAACTACAGAGGACTGATATTACTCCAAGTGCTACTGTATCATTTTGTTGAATCTGCCAACTACTTGTAGCTATCCCAAACAGCTCTTTCTTTCTGTTGGAAGATGGTGATATTTCTCCCTTATACCCCTACAGGGATCATAGCACTTACTCCAACATTTTTCGGAATGTTAACAGCCTTTCTTTGAAGATATATATATATATATATATATATATATATATATATATATATATATATATATATATATATCATAACATAGTTAAAATTCCATTTATTGTATAAAGAAATTCTACACAGAAGGCGAATTTGTAAGATGTGGTACATGGCATGGTTGAGAAGAGATGACTCAAATAAGAGTGTGCCTGCCAACTGAAACATGAACCCTAACTTGATAAAATCTACAAGTGGGACTATTGGAGCAAGAAACAGGTTGATACCTATCATTACCTGCTCACAATCTGTGCTGCACCACGAGACAGTGCAATTACAACTATAAAAAATATTCAGAAACCTAATTAAACATAATTTCAATATCAGGTTTCCAAAGTAATATTTAAATAATGGTTGTTCTTTAGCTATTTAGCATATTCCAACTGCTTACATTCTGTCCACTCACAGATGAATGCTTTCCTGTGTAGTATGAATGCACAGATGTGATTTCTGAATATATTTTCTTCAACTTGGAGAAAACACAGAGGCAGGATATAAATATATATATATATATATATATATATATATATATATATATATATATATATATATATGAAGAGAGAGAGAGATTGGGGGTGTGTCAGTCCCCATGTTGGGTGATCTGAAAGCTTGTTCAATAAAACCTAATATTATTTTATTGTATTGCCCGTTTGCAGACTGATATATGAGCAGTTATGTAAATGGGTAACAAGTAGAGAATGTTTAAGACTGCATTAAAAAGGACTTGAGCTCATACACAAGTTCCTTAAATAATATTTATAAAACCATAATGGTTACTAGGCCGTCCCTATAATGACTCGTTATTATTTTTTAGTCTTGTAATCGCTACAAGACTGACTAACCCTTTCTGCCCATTTTCGGCACTTCCCTATCATTTTTTGCTATGTTAAGAACTTGATACTTTTTATAGTCTTTATAAACCAAGTACGTAGCAGAATGCACTTTGTTGGCAGTATCTTAGAAAATCGCACAAGGATATATATATGTATGTATTTATAAATATATTCTTTCTGTTATATTTTTGGGAATAGGTGTGGCTTTCACATTGTTAATTGATTTTTGCTTTTGCTGTTACTTGTACATTTTGAAAATATTAATAAAATGTATGTGGCAAAAAAAGAGCTTGATACTGGATACTTTTTCAGGCTCACGGAGTCATGACTAATTTTAAGGAGGGAAACTTTGACCAATGTAGTGACTTAAGAGTTAATTCTGAGACCTGTTCTAATTAACAAATTCATAACTTAAGTCGTAGTACGAAGTGACTATAAATGATGTTGCCTCCTTCACATGAGATGCAAAACATTGTAAATGCTGTATAAAACAGTGCATAGTGCTATAAAATAATTTTGGAGGGGACAAGACTCCTTGTATCTACTAATATGAGGACTCTGCTTCCACACCCTGGTTTTTATAGATACTACCTCTGAGGTTGCGCAACCTTGGAAAAAAGGAAAATGTGTAAAAAATCATGAAACTTCCTCACACATCTTCTCTGAGTCCTGCAGCCTCTGAACAATGCCTAACATCTATAGAATATAAGGCCCTAATATGATACCACATCGAGAAATTGTGAAAGTAATATTACCGCTGTGTTTCTCTTTGGACATGAATGAGGGAGACAACAGGACGAATGTAAAAGGGGGAAGCAACTGACGTCAAAAGACCAGAGGCATTCACTCGAGTGCCAGACGCACAAAGTCGATAATGCCTCATATGTGTCTTACATGGCGTGTGTTGGAAGTACTTATTACTGCTTTGCTCATCTCTTCTTTGTAAAATACCCACATGCTACTGAATAATTTATGTAACAGAAAGAAAGAAGGAGAGAGCCAGAAAGAAACAGGCAGAAAATGCTATATCTATATCTGTATCTCTATCTATGTCGATATCTATATATCTATATGTATATATATATCTATATATCTATATCTATTTATATGTGTGTATATATATATATATATATATATATATATATATATATATATATATATATATATATATATAGGAAAATGCTTTATAGTTTTGATTCACCTCTTCCTAAAAGGCTCGGCATCTCTTAACTGAATATTGCTTTGTTTCTACTTATTTTTCTTCTACAGTCTCCCATCCCTTAATACTGCTAAGCATGACATTAGGTAAAAAGAAACATGACAGGCATGTTTTTATTCATATAGCTACTGATTAACATTCCTGTTTTGGGCCTGGATCACCTGTTTTTAGTTGAAGTAAAGGTAACATTATTAAGGAACACAGAAAAAAGGGGAACTTCCATTCCGTCATTCTTTCCATCATTTAGTCAAATATAGCTACAGGCAGCTTCTAAGGACAATTTATTTATTGCCTTTAGATTACAGGGAAAGTCTGATAGGGTAGGTGCCTGTTTTAAGCACATGGCTGGGGAGAAATACTCAAAATTAAAAAAAAAAAACATTTTAAGAACAATAATTTTACACTCTTCAAAAATAATAAAAAATAATCTACAGTTTAAATAATTACACCAGATTAGATTAGTTAATTATACATACAAGTTATACAACAATGATTCAATATTTAGAGAAATTATAACCCGTTTAAAGAAAAATTAAAGCAAAGTTAGTATAATACTAACAGGTATTGCAGTATGAAAGTGAGAGAAAAAACAGGGTTGTGTTATATTTAGAGAGTCAGGGGAGGGAAATTAATTGATGTTGAGGTAAGGAAGTGAATGAAGAAGGGTGAGAAAGGAGGTATAGGTATATATAGTTTGTCAGAGCCAGAGTTTGGCTAGGAAGGCTTTCAGAATGGTTTTAAAGGCTGCAGAGAGGGTATTGATATGACGGATACAGGTAATGCATTCCAAGCCATATATACATATAGATAGATAGATAGATAGTTGGTTAGATAGACAGATAGATATGTTTTTTAAGTTAGAGAGCATCCACCTTTTTCATCAACTTAACCTCATTTGTCTATTTGCATTTTATGTTCCTGTATCTGGATTGGGTTTAAGATTTTGCTTTCTACACTATGTGTAAATCAAATAAATCCTCACTATTTCATTCACATTTTCTGTGTTGTTGATTCTATCACCTGGCCCTTCTGCAGAATAGTCCAACACTGTAATTTTTATTTATTTTACATTTGTTTACCAGGAAAGTACAACTGGGAGATAGACCCATTTTTAGCAGAGGCCCAGGGAGAAAAGCTACACATATAAGAATGTCTAGCACTACAAACCAACAATTCATAACATAAACGTTTTGATATTACAGCTTGTTAGTTTTTATGCTTAACAAGTATAAAATAAATCTATTTCTATGGTACAAAGAGATATTATTTGAAGACAGTATAGCTATAGCACAATATATTGAGGCAGCTGAAAACAAAAGGTTTGGAGCTGAGATAGCAGCAGTTGTAGAATACATGGGCAAGATAAAGAGCTGAAAGGTTAGAGGTAATCGGGGGGTGTATAAGGATTAGTAAGTAGATAAAGAGCTGAAGGATTACAGGTAGTCAGGGGAAAGGATTAGCAGTTATTTGTGTAGCTACTCAGCCTGGACTGGTGTTGGAACAAAGCCAAGAGTCATTTAGGAACTGTTTTAGAGCATGTTTGAAGTGACTGAAGTTGAATGTGGTGTTAACTGAATGAGGGTGTGAGTTCCAGTGTTTGGCTACATGGTGTGGGAATAAGCAGCTGCCTGCAGTATTGTTGGACTTGGACACTTTAGTAGAGATTTATTTGCTCAATGTAAGCTATGGCTGGTGGTGTGGGGTTGAAGGATGTTTAGTAGAGCTGGGGTTTTTAGGGCGGGTATACAAGTTTGTGTGCCATAGTTAGTTGTTTGTAGGATAGTAGTTGAGGTAGTTCTAACCAGACAGTCGCTAGCAAATTTAGTTGTTTTATTATAGCATGTTTCCAGTTTTTTAGGTCTACCTTTTTAAGGTTAATGAGAACTAGGGAGGTGTAAAGTAGTGATGATAGGGATCGGTTCTTCCAATAGCTACCCTAATGGTGTCAGTTAGATACTTTTTATTTCCACACAAGGTGCCCATTTTTTTGTGAACTTTTTTCATAGTTTGTGATATATGTAGGTCAAATCTTAGGCTGTTATCAGTTATGACTCCTAGTGGTTTATTTCTGTGAGTCAAGATAAATTATTGTGTTGTTGCTGGCAGTGATGGAGAAGGAGGTAGTGGGGAGAGAGGATCTCATGGGATGGAAGCTTGTGAGTTTTGTTTTATTTGGGTTAAGTATGAGTTGGTGGTTTTATAGCCATAGTTCAGTTTCTGAGAAGGATGTCTGTGTTATGTTCTGGAGGTGATCTAAGGTGGCTGCTGCACAAATAAGTGTTGAATCATCAGTGTATTGCATACATTGAGGCTAGAGGGGTGGTGGTACTCAGGTAGTTTGTAAAGATACTAAAGAGTAGTGGCCCAAGAATGGAGCCTTGTGGAACTCCTAGTGTGATGGGGGGAGGGAGTGAAAGAGTGTTTTGCCATTTTACTGATTGTTGGCTACCATCTAGATAGCTTTAGAACCATAGGAGAGCAGAAGAGTTGAGGTTCAGCTTGGAAAGAGCAGAAAGTAATTTGGAATGGAAACTGGTCTCAAAACCCTTGGACATGTCTATGAATTTGGCAGATACATATTTGTATCATTTCTGAGTAGGTTGATGGTATTTGTGAACCTGAGCAGTGCTGTTATGATGTTGTGGTGGGGCCTGAAACCATGATGGGTCTGTGATAGTAGTTTGTTGGTGGTAAAGTATTGGAGTAGTTATGACTGGATACATCATTCAAGGATTTTTTATAGTGGGGATAGTATGGCAATGGGTCTATAATTGGTGAGGTCTGTGGAATTACCCCCTTTGTGTAGGGGGAATTATGTGAACAATTTTCCATGTTTGTGGGACATATTGTTCTGCTATGGACCTCTTAATAAAAACTGACACAGGAAAGGATTTGGTTTCAGCGCTTAGCTATAAGTATTCAGTTGGAAATTTATCAGCTGAAGGTGAGGTGGGTTTGAGCTTCTTTATAAGTTTTTCTATGCTAGCTGTGGGAATGGGCTGAGAAGAGAAGGATGGGCTGTAAAGGTTGGCAGTTTTCGGAGTTAGGGGATGATTAGTGTTGATATATGTAACCAGAGATAATATGCTTTCTGTGAAGTATTTGTTAAATTCATCTGCAATGGTATCAGGACAGAGTAGTACACTGGGGGGAGAGGTTGTGGTTTGTTCTGGGTGAAGAATGGAATTAACAGTGCTCCAAAATTTTTGGGGATTACATTGGTGCATCAATTGTAAGTTATTGTAGTAGTTTTTTTCTCAAGGTTGATTTTGTACTTAGCCTTATTTCTAATCTGTTGGTATGCTATGCGATTGATTTGCATTTTACAGGTATGCCATATTTGCCAAGCCTTATCTCTTTTCCTATGGAGGGTTCTTGTTTCATTTATTAGCCATTGTGTGTATGTAGCTTTAGTACAAACTAATCTAGGAGGGGCCAGTCTGTTTAGAATATCCAGAAATCTATTGTCAAAGTAGTCTGCTGCACTGTCAAGAGGCGTGGCCTTTAGTGGAGATCAGTTACCTTTCTTTAGGGTGCTAATTAGCTCCTGGGCATTGATGTTTTACTAACTGTGGATCTGGTGGCAAGTGGAAAGTTTAACATGGTTGACATATTTCCTTAATAGGTAGGTTGGCATACGGTCACTGACAATGTCTGAGAGACAGCCTCTGTGCTGGTAGTGGTGGGGTTTGTTCATCAACGTCCAGTCTAATATAGATTGGCAGTCAGATTTTTTTGTCTATCCTGGTTGGATAGTCTATGAGTTGTGAGACGCCAAATAGATTTATGTAATTGCTAGGGGTTTGTGAATTACAGATTGCCCAGTCTATATTAAAATCACCCATTATGGCAATTTATTGAGCTACTTATTCTGATATAGACAGGAGAATTGTTCTATTGTGGGGATATTTTTGCCTGGAGGGGCATAGATAGCTATAATTGTTATGGACCTATTTTGGTTAAGCTGTAGTTTAGTGAGTAGGATGTCTATATTATTTTGGTTAGGTATATTAAGGTATAGTGATAGGAGGGTGAGGGTACTCTTGAAAAGAATGCTTAGTCCTCCACCTTTTTTCTCCTTTCTGTCTGCCCTAATCATGCTGTAACTTAGTGGGGTAATCTCATTATCAGATATGTGTGCTTTTAACCAATTTTCACTTATGATAACAATATCTGGTGGCATGAAGTTCCTGGATCTTATCAAGTATACTTCTGAGGTTTAAGTTTACAAATTAGTGGTAAATGTTTAAACACTGGTTCATTCACCTGTTGACAATATAATAATCTCTTATAGCTTTTACTCAGCTAAATTCTAAATGATCAGTTTGATTTTTAAAACCTGCATTATCATTTATCTTACCTAAAGAATAATTAAAAAATACAACAGAACGTGTAAAACACATCACATCCCATACATATTTGTTCATCTTTACTCCTTTTGTTATGGTAGTTTTGTGTTATTGTAGTACAGACTGAAAATGATGTCAGTAAATAGGTCTGAGGTTGGCTGTACAAATGCTACTGGTCAGACCATGTACCAGCTTGTTTATTATAAAAATGTAGGTATAATAAATTTGTTTATTCTAGCATTTAGTTTATTTTAACGTTAAGTTTTGACTAGACTTCCAAATGTCTTATATCTCACTGTACATCTGGCTTGATTTCCATCATTTATACGTTTGTCTAAAAATTCCATGGAAATGATCGCAGACTTCAAACATTTCCACTCCACCGTCAGTTTTCAGTCTTCAGTTACAAGACTGTAGCTGCCATGTCTAAATTTCATAATGCCAGACTGAAAAGGCCAAACTAATCAAACAACTAAAAACAAATTTTGTAAATATATAGAAACCTATGCATCTTACTATTAGAAATGTCGAGCTTTTCATATATTTTGCTTATCTTTTTATTTATTTATTTGTTACATTTGTTTACTGTGATGGTCTTTTTGGGCAGAAAGCTTTTCAGTGGTGGCCCGGGTAGAAAAGCTCTAGAAAAGTTCCAACATCACATAAAGAACATAATAAATAGATATATGCAAGTAATCAACAAATATACAAAATTTAAGCAGAGTTTCATTAGTTAATAGTAACATCGTAATGAGTTATGAAATATTTTTCAAAGAGAAAAACTGGAAAAAAATGCATTACATAAAGAACATTGTAAACAAAGGTATCAATCGATCAATAGAGTTATACTAGTAATCAACAAATATACAAAATTTAAACAGAGTATCATCAATCAATAACATCAGCATCTAAAAAGTTATGAAACATACTTGGAAATTAACTTGGTAGAATGAAAGTGAGAAGAAAATAAAATTGAGGATTATTATTAAGAAATGAGAAAGAATGTTTTAGAATAGAAGGAATGAAGAAGCGAAGGAGGTAGAGGACAAGGAGGAGTTGGACCAATAACTGAGGATGTAGCACTGGGAATCCATAGGAGAAATTAAGGGGCAGGAAATGTATCGTCCATCAGTTGTGCATGTATGTGCATGTGTATGTATATATATATATATATATATATATATATATATATATATATATATATATATATATATATATATGGGTCGAGGACACATGCTCGACTAGCATATGTCCGAATCACAAAACATCAAACATACATACACGGAAGCGCTTAATATCAAAAAGCACTTCTGTGTATGTGTAATTCAAAAAAAAAAATCTATGTTTCTGCACCCCCACACCCCCCTACTTTATTATTCTCACTCCAAGATCTCACTACAGTGGGGAAAAGGGAATTTTCCCTTACCCGCACTGTAGTCCAATCTACGAAACAGGCACACATACACGGAAGCATTTGTCAATGTTAAACGCTTTCATGTATGTATGTGTGTTTGATATTTTGTGATTCAGGCATATGCTAGTCGAGCATGTGTCCGGATCCCATATACATATATACACACACACATATATATATATATATATATATATATATATATATATATGGATCTAGGATGTTTGCTCAAATGAACGAACGTCTGAATACATAACAACCGAACACACTTTAATGAAAGAGCTTTTATCAAAAAAGCACTTTCGTTAAAGCGTTACAAAAAAAAAAACCACTGCATTAACATTTTAGCTGCACCCCCCACACCCCCTACTTTAATATTCTCCTTCCAAGATTGCACTACAGTGGGGAAAAGGGAATTTTCCCTTATCCGCACCGTAGTATGGCCTCGGCAACAGGCATACTTACGCGAAAGTGCTTCTTCAATAAAAAGCACTTTTGCGTAAGTATGCCCAGCCATTTGGGTTTTGGACGTTTGCTCATTTTAGCAAATGTCCTAGACCTATATATATATATATATATATATATATATATATATATATATATATATATATATATATATATTTTTTTTTTATTAGGGTTAGATACTTGATTTCTCCATTTAAGTTTGTGTTCCTATATCTGCAATGGGTTTAAGGTTTTGTTTTCTAAAGTACGTGTAAGTGTATGCAAACTATCTGATTTAAATGAAGTTTCCAATACACAGTTACGTATACATATAAACTGAACTAATTACTTCCTATGTATATATGTCCATATCTGGACACATTGAAGGTGCATAAAGTAGACAGCACACAGCATTTCATTGTACTATTATGAAAAACTGTAAACTCATAAATAATAACTGCAATATTCGATGCAATATTTTACTACCTTGCTGCTCAGAATTTGTATTATTAGGAAAGAAAGTATATACAATACATCAATAGATTAAGGACTTCAGGTTGTCAGGTCTGTGGATGCAGAAACTTAAAAAAAATCACCACAGTGAGTATATTTAGTACTTTTTTAATGACCCTTGGATTAAAGCAACAAATTCATATTAATCGCTTTCACAAATAACTTCTGCTTCTTCAGATACATACGATAGCAGACATTATCTGTGAAAGTGCTTATACGTCTTTGGTTGAATAAAGAAGAGTTTTTTACACTGGAACTACTTGACATTTTTTGGACTGCAAGTGTTTTACATTTAATTGCAGTTTTCCTTGTGGACTGAAGCCTCTAGTAAGGAAGGTATTGTTTTTTTACTTGAAATTCATATTAATAATGTACACACTTTAAATATTGGATAGGTATAAATACATGTGCCCATTTACATGTTAAAATTAGAGGACAGGCAAGGGCAGATTCTGCTGAGTGGAGACCACTTTAATTGATAACCAATGTCTCACCACACAGAAAGGCATTTGTCTTCACAGCAATCCTGAAATCAATTCCCCAGAGTATAGAAAGTTCTTACATCCAGAGTTGGAGATGTCATTATGAAAAACACAGATGCATAATGACCAACAGAGAGAAACCATGTAATTCAGTCTGAACATATTATACGAAGTCTGAAACCTAAGTATCTGCTTTTTCTAACATGAACTAATATGACATGCCTCCTAGTCTATTTCAAACACTGTCTGGCTAGGCATTCTCTCAGGCATCTGTCTCAGTTGTATGTACTTAAATTTAAAACAGTTCTTGCTTTATGTTACTGTATATACTTTTACTGTCACCTGCTTTCCCTTTGTAACAATCTTTTACACATCTTGAAGAAAAGCCACTAAGTATTTAAATGGTTTCTTGGATGCAATTTTCTGCTAAAGTTTTTCATTTTTTTATTAGGAAAAAAAGTATAGGCAAACATATAAAATAGTATATTGAAATTTATCCAGCAATTAGTTTCACTTATGATGAATAAAATGATTTATGATATTTCCATTTTCTATAATAGGTATATATGTAATTTACCTTGTTGCCACTTTGTCTGTGTGTTTGGAAGTGACAAATATCATTGCAGTAAACTTTATTCTGTTTATTAATTACAGACAGAAAACATAACCCAAGACTACACCATACACAATGGGGTCATCATACAAAAGGGTACAGTATCCACCGGCATATAAAAAATAAAAGATCAGGCAAGAGTCAAAAGGTCGGAATCAACTTTAACAATCAAGTAGTGTCTCACCACACCAAAATGTATTTGTTTCCAAAGCAGTCTTGAAATTAGCACTCCTAATTAACTGTTTAGAATATCTATTTAGGTTCTGAGAAATTATTCAGAAAAAAAAAATCAAACTACACGAGGAAGAAAAGGAAGTAGCTGCTTAATTTGATCTGTGTATAAAGCATGAAAAAACTTTCTCTTAAACTCCTCTTGTTCCAGTGCTAGCTAGTGCTTGAAGTCTGGGCCATTCACTGCAAACAATGCATCATATTAAGGAGATTGCCCTCCTGATCTAAAAAATTAATTACCTTGTCCTACAGCCATAAACAGTGCTTAGGTAAGATCTCATCTCAGAGAGTCTCACACATTGGTGTTCGCTGGCAAATTACTTTTTATTTAAATATTATTTAAGATGCAGGTGCTCTTCGGGAAAATGGTAGTACTTTATTATACTCCAGACCCCTGTGTATCTCAGATGATGGGCTGTACTCAAGATAAACTCCACACATTTGCATTCTAAGTCTGATGTCACATGAATGAGAAATATTCTTTTGTGCTAGAAAACTTATTTTCTTTTCTCAGTGTTAACAGAGCTTTGCAGTTTGGCTTCACCTTATTAAACCAGGTAGCAGAACTGTTATTATTCATTGGAACTTTGATTAACTTGTGACCCACTGAATTTAAATCAGCTTCCTTTCTAATGCATGATGTTACACTGCAATCTATTTTACTTTTACCTCAGATTTTAAGCAATCTCAGTGAAAATTACTGTTTGTGTATCTATATCTGTATATATATATATATATATATATATATATATATATATATATATATATATGTGTGTGTATATATATATATATATATATATATATATATATATATATATATATATATATATATATATATGTGTGTGTGTGTGTGTGTGTGTGTGTGTGTGTGTGTGTGTGTGTGTATATATATATATATATATATATATATATATATATATATATATATATATATATATATATGTGTGTGTGTGTGTGTGTGTGTGTGTGTGTGTGTGTGTGTGTGTCTACTGGAGTCCTGAATTTGCCCTAATTTGTCTATGGTTGACAATATGTTTGATTGACTGCATATAGTCATCTAAACCAAAGGTCAACAGGTATGCAAGATCGACAATTATTGGGGATTATTCCCTTTCCCCAGGAATTATGCAATCTTGGAATTGGTATATGTAATTAGCAGGGTGTGGGGGGACAGCCCCCAACATGGGTCAATATTTGTTTTTATTTTTGTTTGAATAATTGCATGTGCTGATCTTCTTTCTTGGCATATGTATGGTAGAATGTTGACGTTCCGTTTGTCGACCTTTTGCAGTTGATATTTCTGAGGCTAACATTTGGGTTACTCCACTAAGGTGACTCTCTATACATATCTATGTGTGTGTGTGTGTGTGTGGGGGGGGGGCATGCTCTTAATTTAATTGACAGTTCTAAATGTTGTTAGCTTTCCTGCCTACTTAATTTGATCAACAGGAAATCTGATCAACACCTTAACTGGGTTAGGAAATAGGACATTTTGCTTTTATTTTGTAATTGTGGATTTAATATATTTAATTAGCAGGGGTGTGGGGGTGCCTCCACTGCAAGAAACGTGTTGTTTGGTTTGCATGCTCTGAGGTAATGTCTCAACATATGTGCAGTTCACCACTGATATTTTTTTTAATTTTATTTTATAAAAAATTTCACTGTTGAGACTGTGGTGTTTTGACTTTATTCAGTAAATCCACATATATATATATATATATAGTAGGAAGCACAAGGGTGTGAAAGTGCTTTTGGGCTTGCATCCTTCAAATACATTTGTTTGTTTGTCTTTCATTTTGGTGCCCTGCAATTTTGGTGCACTCTCTTTGATGGCCTACAGGTTGATTAATTTATTTATTTAATCATGTTTATCCATAAAAAAAAAAAAAAATATATATATATATATATATATATATATATATATATATATATATGCTAGAAACATGTTACTCTCAAAAATGGTTCTCATCTGAAAGGGAGGTGCAGATGGTCTACTACACATAAAGAGAGACATACTGAATCAGTACGGCAAATCTACACCTTGCATGACATTTATATGCCAAAATGTGCTTTAATTGAATGGGATCATTGCATTTATTGTTTGTCCATTTCCCTGAGATGCAGCAGGTTTGAAGCTGATTGTGTAATTTTGTGAAAGCAGTGGAAATGTGAGATATAGAGAGCGGGTGCAAGCATTCACCATTTAGAAAATATATTTTTTTTCTTAGTAAAGTGAGGCAACTGTTTTGCTTTTAATTGATTTGCATTCATTATGGGAGGGACAACTATATTTGTAGCTTCATTGTCTAGAACTAGCATCTATGCCTTTGAAAATTCCTGCTTTTGTTTGCGCAAACTCTATGAGGGATAAAAGTTTCTGTTTTAGTTTAAGTAAGTTTAAGAAAATGATTGATGACTTCTGTTTGAAATTACCCTGGGGTTCTCTCTTTTAAATGCAACATTGAAACAGTTGCCTCAAAACAATAATGCTGTCATTTTTTTAGCATGTCTGCTGTGTTCCACCACCATAAGTCAGAATGTCCTACTAAACAGAAGAGCACTGCTGGTCATAGCTCTCAACAGTCCAGATTTTCTCAGAATGTCCAGATTTTTGCCTCATACTTTTGGTCTTTTCCTCATAAAATTTGTGCTTTTCTGGCAAATCACTGGGATGATTCAAGTATTGCAGTCATTAAATAATGACATACATTTGAGATTCCAGCTTCATATCCTTCAGAAAAGGCATGTTAGCATAAATCCACTTACACTAATGCCTTTCTAAGTTTATTAGAACAATATATAAAACCTGTCCCTAGTTTTGGACCTTTCCCCCATCATGTCAGGCTTTTTTCAAATTTCTTGCACTAAGAGGTTGAAAGGTATACTGCAGGTGTTTGAGGTACATTTTCTTACTGTAATTCACAGTTACTCACTTACAGTTCTCCTATGCAACATTGTTGTATGCCTCTCATATCAGTTGTATATGATTTAATGTATTCCATTTTACTTCTGCCAGTATTGTTGTAATGACCATATAAAGAGGTGTGGTGATGGCTTTGCTTTAATATTTCCCAACAAATACCATGGTTCTCTCGACAACAAACCAATACTGAAAATCAGTTCAAGAGAGTTTCTTATTACTTTTCTGAAAATAAACAAATGTAAGCAAATATGTATCACTGTTTTTACATTCCTCCTGGTGACAATACAGCTACACTGGAAGATATGATTCCATAAGAAAAAATACTACTAGGTGATGTCAATATCAATTGGTTGGACCTAATCTCTAACTGCCCTGTAGCTAGCATGGTCATATATGGTTTCAGACAACTAATTAATAGCCCCCACACAATATAGCAAGACATCAACTTCCTTTATAGACTGGATCCTAGTATCAGACCCTAGTAAATTCACCACCACAAGTAGAACATCAGGCTGTCTCAGTGACCACATCCCAATCTATACAACCAGACATCTCATACATCCACTTAAACAGCATGTTTATAAAACAACATGCAACCTGTCCATGTTTAACCCAGAAATATTCATTACTACCCTGTCATCCATTAACTGGAACATCCTAAATATCCTCCCCTTGGATGGTGTTGTAAATGAATTCATTACAACTTTCCATATATCCTGAATAGCCTTGCACATCCTAGAAGGAAGAAACTTAAACAAATAATGCAATTTGGCTAGTCAAAAAGCATAGAATGCTAATGCAGGATACATAAAAATACGTGTCTTTTGCTTGTTTTATTGCAGCAGTAGAAATTACTTTGCAATTAGGGACTGTCTTTGGGTCTACAGATTTGCCTTTAATATATAGAAGTCTACAAATACTTTTTTTATATATTTTCTCTGCCTCATTCATCACAATGGGACTGCAACTGGTCCTTCTACTACTGACCCAGTTCTTGGTTTACTCAAGTGCCATAACTAATGCTTCATTCTGCGTACTGAAAATGGTATTTTTAATCCTGTTGATAAAGCAGTTCTGCAGTGCTGACTGGCTGATGCTTCTGTCCAGTTAGGAACTGTAGGCCAGCCCGATAGCACATAACATTAACCTTCCCATCTAGGGCTGTCAGTTTGTCAAATGTCCAAAATGGGACTTTTTTGTGGAAATCAGTTTAGAGGAACAAACTATATACTCTACCAATGCAAAAGTCTAGGCTTTTGTCATTTTTCAATTTTTTGCAGGATATCACCACTCAAATAGGGACTGCCCCAAGTAAAACAGAACAGGTAGCAACCCTATTGTCACCCCAGCCTTTTAAAATATGCAGCTGCTCTTTGAATATGCTTTCCAACTCATTAGATGGCAGCCAGTATTCCTTTCATCCCCAGCATGAGCATGAATCCTACTGCTGCTGAAGAAGAAATGCAAAGGACTGCATTCTATCCTTACAGTTCATGCCTTTTGGTTTATAAATATATCTTATCAACAAACACAGTGAGGAGTAACATCTTTTGGTCTGAAAGTATGTTTCCCAAGTAGATTTAGTTTGCTTTGTTATAAAAAATGTGTTGGATCTGAAAAAAATATAGTTATAACATTTATAATGTCCTTTATGGCTGCTTTCTTTCTGTATTATATTTATCGTAGCGTGTGCAGGCTGTCAACACATGTAGATTTCAACAGTATTGCAACAGATCTTTATCAAAAATACTTTACAATTATAATGAAAGTAATGAACAGTTTAAATTCCTGCCTGAAATCCTACTTTTGGCCCAGTCACATTTAGATAGACCTGTTGTCTAACACAAGATGGTATTGAATCATTATTAAAATGCTTTGGGTATGAAATGTTCTCTGTAGGGTAATCTATCTGGCAATCAACAATGAAGAGTTTGGGGAGATGCAGCCCCATCTCAACAAATGGGAATGAATTTGTCCAACAGAAATGGATTAAGTGTTTATTAGAGCTAGCCATGGTAGAAGAAAGCACAATGTTGTGCTATGCAGAGGTTTATGCAGTGAGCAGTAGTAATAAAAAATAATATTTTTTTTGGAAGGAAACTGCTTTAACCTTAGTCCCCTAAAGAAGGCAGACTTAGCTTTCGGAATATCCTGGCTGCATTGTGGATATTTTGAGTGTCCTACAATATCCTAGTTTTGGGCTTTTTGCTAGTTTGTCTTGAACTGATTTCATTCGTTTTAGCTGTGATAGATGGACTGGTGTACATTACAATGGGGGGTGTTTTAGGCTTTTATATCTCTGCATGTAGACAATGAGCACCAATAAGGCTGTGCAGGAGGGGATATCCATTAGCACCCATTACCATGGTTTGAAAGCAAATTTCCATTGGCATTACCGATTTGTAGCATTGATGTGCAACTTGTAAAACAAACGACTCCATTATTCCCTTGTTTAGGAACTCATATACTAGATTCTAACCTCATATACAGCTGCCTTTGACTTCTCTAGCACAACAATAAAAAAAAAACAAGGGTCTCCTCAAAAAAAATTAACAAATCAGGTGCCACTCTTAGCAAAATCAATCTTGCTTCCTTAAATTTACAGCTAAAAAAATGCAAAGCCTTTAACACAGCTTTGTATTGAAATGCCAGCACTCAAAATGCTGACAACCTCCCTCCATATATATATATATATATATATATATATATATATATATATATATATATATATATATATTAACTCCAAGATCGGGCCCCATACCTCAGTGACTCAGTGAAAGGAAATATTCCAAGAAATAATAAATATATGATGAGGGAAGCAACAAATATATCATGGGGGAAGCAGAAGGGTGACACAAGTACTTAACACAAACCAAAACTGCTCATCAAATGTCGAGAAACTACTGAACCACCGATGAATAATAAACCAATAAAACACCAGGTGTGAATGCCCGGGATGGATCCGGTACTGAATGTTGAATACTGAATATTGCAATGAAGAAGAAGGCAAAACAACAAAGTTAAAATAGCAAGATAGACTTTAATAAACCAACTTTCCCCTGCTAAGCTGGGGATAAAACACAGCTGTAGAATATTTAAATACAATTGCAACCAATCAGTCCACAAAAGTATGTTGTCATTAAATAAGAATTAAATAAGAATTTTAAAGCAACAGTCCTGCAAACACAAATAAAATGTTGAACAACATTAGCTTTTAGTTTGTAAAAAAACTGTGAAATGTATAATCAAACATTCAAATAACATAATGCTTCTTTAAAGAAATAAAACACAGTAACACCTACAGTAAATAATGCTTTTATAGTTGACCAACCTTAAATTTGAAAATGCTAGTAATTGAAATATTGTCATTCAAACCTGGCTGTTGGGTTGCATTCAAACGCAATTTCCAGGTTAACTCTTTACATTCTACCTGAGAGTTCCATTCACCCCCCCCCCCCACAAGGGAGATGTATACTTTGTCTATCACCCCAAATTTAAAACTAGCCTTAGTGCTTGTGGAACAAATAGTGGTATGTCTGTAAAGGGCAGTCAGGTGTCCTTCCTTCTGATGTTGTATTACTGTTCATAGACCCTCTTTTTTAAGGCATGTTCTGTCTTTCCAATATAAAAATAGAATATAAACTACAGATGGCAATATAAACAACACCTTTGTATTCACAATTAGCCCAACAAGAAGAGCACAATGGCCTATCTTTGTGTAAAACAGGGTAAGTGCCCCCCCCCCCGTATAACTACAATAAAGAGAGGCTCCACATCCCCAAGTACCCTGAGTTCTTAAGTTGTTGTTAAAAGTTTTTTGTGAGTATTCTCTGATGTTTTTAATGTCGTGCCCCCTCTTGTAAGTAAAGCAGGATGTTGTTCCAAGACATTTCTCTAATCTGAGGTCTATATTAAATATGCTTCAATTGTTATAGATGACCTGCTTTAACATCTTTACTAATGGGACTGTAGCTTAAAATCATAGCTCTAGTAAAAATGTTTACTGTCAAAAGAGTATGTACTTTGCTAGTGGGGTGTCCTGATTTCTTCCCAAAACAGGAGAATACCTGTCATTCCTCCCCTGTAACACCTCATTCTTGATTTTGTTAATCATATGGAGGGATAATCTCTGTCCAAGAACATCTTGGTCAATTTGTCTATTTTGTTCTGAAAAAGATGGTCATCAGAGACCATTCTAGAAGTTCAAATGAACTGATCTTTGACTAAGTTGTTCTTCAGAAGGGTGGGATGGCTACAGTGATAGTGCAAGTATGAATTAGAAAATGTTGATTTTCTAAAAATGTTGGACACAAATCCCTTCTCAGATTTCTAAATTGTGATATACAAATAACTTGTACTGTTCACTTAATGCATAATGGTGAAATGAAAAAAAAAATAAGTTGACTCATGATGTATTAATAAACCTGTCAAGTGTTTCTAAATCTCCAATCCAAAATATACACGTCATCCAAGTAATGGAAGTATTTAGTTCAGCAATTCGAAAAAGGGGAATACAAAACATAGGATGTTTCCCATCTCAACATGACCATATTGGCATAGATGGGGGCACAAGCTCCCTCCATAGCTATGCCTGTCAGCTGTTTAACGTATTCCCCTTCAAAAACCAAAAAACACAGTTGGTTACCACTAGTTCCATAAGATCCACCAGTAATTCAGTTTTTCTGGTGTCTGAAAATTCACACAATGTGAGAGCATCCCTAAACCGCTGTAACCCCTCTTGGTGAGGTAAACTACCAAACAAGTCCACCATATCAATCGTGACAAAACTCAAATCCTTGTGCCAATTATCCAGTGAAACATTTTGTAAGAAATTCCATGAGTCTTTGAGAATGAGTATTGGTAGTAAGGAGAGATTTCAAAAACTTGTCCAAATAAACAGCAAGGGGATGGGTCTTGGAACCCTGTGCGGAAACAGCTGGTCTCAATCAGAGATCCAAGAGGTTCTTATGAACCTTGGGGATCCCGAAAATGAATGGTCCTTGAGGGTGCTTAGTAGACTAAAAGTTGTATCCATCTGGTATGATTACTCCCTGCGTTAGTGCATCATGCAAGAATAAATCAATGTTGTGATGAGCAATGTGCATCTCATTCAAGAAAGCTACACTGTATTTAGTATCATTATGCAACATATTTGACATTTTGGCAGAATAAAAATTACTGTCCATTAAGATGGTGCCCCCTCCCTTCTCAGGTTTCATGATTCATAAACATTTGTCACCAGAAAGCTGCTTTAAAAGTAAAGACTCTACTCAAATTGCAATGCCTCCTGTTTTCATTTGCACAAAGATTGCCTAATTTATTTTCACATATTTCTGTCAATAATATTAATAGTGGGGTGCAAAGTGAAGGTTAAACATGCTAGGAATACAACATACTGGTTGGGAGTCTACAAAAGTTGATCACCATCATTAAAAAACAGGCTAGATTCAATTTCTTCACAAAAAGTTTCAGTTTACTAGATAAATCTGCAATATCAGTTTCTCAGTGAGGAACAAAGGTAAAGCCTTTTTGAAATAAATTGAAGTGATCCAAAGTAACCAAAGAGCTACTGTAATTAAAAATATAATAATCACTATAAGTCAATAAAATGTCATTCACGTTAGAGGATATTAGAGGTTTAACTATCTCCTGGAGTCTCCCATCTTGTCTCAGCTCCTTGTGGATTTGTTGTTTCCAAAGTTCCAATCCTGGTAAAAATTGTTCATAGCATCATACGATCATAGGAAGTTACTAGGCTATTGGCCCTAAGGCCCTTAAAAGCCTATCCAAGAATTTAGCCCATGTTCCAACAAGTCAGCACCCTATGCCACTGTCCATCAAAGTCACAGGTGGAATCCCAGGGCTTTATTTTCTGTTCCCCATCCAGTTATCCAAGTTGCATTTAAAAAGGGTCAATGAGGTACTCTGCTTGACGTGGAGAGGGGGTCTATTCCACAAAAGGGGGAGTCTCTGGGACACAAATCTGTCCCACCGACAAGACCTATTGATGTCACAGACCAGGTTGAGGTCGTGAGTGCAGGTTACTGGAGTGGAGCTTGACTTGTGGATATGCAGCAGTTCCATCAGGGTGGGGTCTGAGATTGCTTTGTATGCCAGACAGAGGTCACTTCTGAGGAATCTGTAGCAGACTGAGTAGAGGGAGAGGGCCTTTAGCCTATCTATGTAGGGTAGATGTTTGAAGCCCTGGATTCTCCTGGTGAGGGAACTTCTGTGGTCTCTACAGCTGCTACATGTGATTTGTGAGGTACATGCCAAAAGGGGCATTGTACTCAGTAATGGGTCTTGTAAAGGAAGAATACATGAATGTTATGACCACCTTGTCCCTGGATGAGATACCTTTATTAAGGAGGTGGGCCATGTAGAAAGCTTTCCATACAACTGAGGCAATATGGTGCTCAAAAGTCAGTTTGCCGTTAACCTGGCTGCTGAAGTCCCTCACGACTGATTCCATGTTTAGGACCTTATTATCAATGTGATAATTTGTGGGGATGTCACTCTCCCCAAAGGGGATGATGATGCATTTTTTGGCATCAAGCTTGAGGCCATATTTTCTACACCAGTTATTTGTTTGGTGAGACCCTCCTGGAGGATGTCCACATCACTAGGGAAATTGATGACAGCACCCAACTTGCAGTCATCTGCAAACTTGGTCATCCATATCCCACTGGTTTTGGCCTGCACTTCAGAAAAGTATATCCCAAACATCAGAGGCCCTAAGACTGATCCCTGGGGTACACCGTTCATTACAGGTCTACTGCTAGAGGTGGCGTCCCCTATTTTGAATAGGTGGGTTCTATCAGTGAGCTAGTTTGCTACACATATGGTAACATATGGATTAATGCCTAGTTGACAGGGTTTATCTATTATACCTGAGTGGAGAATAGTATTGAAGGCTTTGGCCAGGTCAGGGTATATGGTATGCACCATCTTCCCCTTGTCCATGGCCATGGTGACAGTCTCAAAGAAGTCAACCAAATTTAGCAGGCACATGACCTCCCCTTGATGAAACCAAACTGTGTGAGATAGACTGTCTGGAGGTTGCCAATGTCCTTGTTAATGATATCCATGATAATCCGCTCCATGGCCTTGCAGATCAGGCAAGTTAGGCTGATGGGTCTATTATTTCCTGGATCGGTGGACTCCACCTTTGTGCAAAGGGATGACAGTGGCTGTCCTCCACTCAGCTAGGACAAAGCCGGTACTCTGGCTTTGGTTGAATAGGGTGCCTAATGGTGCTGCAAGTTCCTGCCTGAGTTCATGTAGGATGCAGCCTGGGATGTTATCAGGTCCCATGGAGGCTGTATTTTTTGCGTTTGAAAGGGCAGTGCTGACATGCTCCCTAGAGGTAAGGGGAGGGGGGCAGGTACTGGGGATGTCCTGTTATACTGATGGGGGGACAGAGGGGTGAAGTTTTCACTGAACCTGTCTGCCAGCAGGTTGACTATATCTACATCATTTGTGTATGTTGTGTCTTGACCACCAGTTCTGAGCAGATCTGGGTACTTCCCTTCCCTTGGACTTGAAGTTTGCTTTAGAGGATTTCACTAGTGCTCTCATTTACTTTGTCAGGCTAAGGAGAGGTTGCTTCCAGTCAGGCATCTGCTCCTTCTTGGTCCTGGACAGCATTTTTTCCTTTTATTATAGAGTTTATTTATTGCAGATGTCCACCAGACAGGTTGAATCTTCCTTGAGGAGGATGATTTCATCCTGTCAGGTATTCCTGATTCCATGAGGCTATATAAATGGTCATATAGTACTTTGGTGTAACTTTGGACATATGTGCCAGTTCTTATGGAGGGGGAGGGGGCTGTGAAGCTTTTTATACCTTCCTTCAGGAGGTTGTAATTAGCTTTGGAGAACTTTTTTGTTTGTCCCTAGCTGGGAGGGGGGGGGGGTCGGGATAGATGGTGACTTTGAAGTGACCGCTTTGTGGTCAGATCTTACCAGGGATGATGACACTGTAGGGATGCTGCAGTGGTTACTCATGCTGGTTAATACCAAGTCCAAGATATTTTCACCTCTTGTGGGGGTGTTGACCAACTGGTTCAAGGCATTTGCATTGACAAAATCAAAGCATCTCTGGGCATTTGTGTTTGGCGTGAGTATTTCTTCCAATCTATGGCTGGATAATTAAAGTCACCCAGGATCATGGTAAAGGGTTGAATACTGATAGATTTGAAGATGTCCAGATAGGTGGACTGGGCATCTTGAGTCAAAATTGGAGACCTATAGCTAGCTATGATTTGAATAGAGGTCTTGTCAATTGTTAACTGCACCTAGAGTGTTTCCTGTGCATCATACTGTTTGACCAGCCTAGAGGTGTGCATTTTTTTATATATATTGCAACTCCACCTCCTTTTGCTTCGCTGCCCACAGTTTGGGGTCTGAATGAATGGATGAGTAACCTGGTATGGCTAGGGTGCTCTCCACAGCTTTGAACCAAGTTTCTGTGACTGCACAAATGTCATCATCTTCCAGCATTAAGAATGCTTGCAATAAGTGCAGCTTTATGTTTAGACTCCTAGACTTTAGCACAATGACCTTTAATTTACATTTTGCTGACATTTTCACGTTGGTAGTTTTGACCTCATGGCATTGCCTAAAAAAGGCACTATGGGGGAAGCAAGAGCCTTTGCTAGGAGCCTGAAGCCCAAGGGAGACAGATGCAGGCCATCTCTGGCAAAGCATCGTGGCTTGTTAATCATGTCAAAAATGAACTAGTAAAAAACACAGTTCACCTGTAGAGGAATCCAATCCTTTAATGAAAAATACAGATGATAAACATGAGCGCTTTCGTCTGCAAAAATACAAACTTCATCAGATAAAATCCCACTAAAACTGACATGCTTTATATAAAAAATGTTAACCAATAAAATTTTACATTCAATAATTCAAGCAATCAATTAAAATCTTAGAATCCTGAAATTCTAGTTTTAAAAAGACAAGAACCTGATAATTTTTTTATGTATATATGTATATACATCAGAACAAAGCCTGACAAAGTTATAATGCACCCAGTTAAAAAACTTTGATAAAAAATAAAAAATGCTGTGATGAGAAAGTGGTCTGTATAAAATCATGTCATCCTTGGCTGTCAGGTACTGGATCCCCTTTGAATGATACCAGAAACTAAGCCAATTGTTAAAGTCAATCATTTTCTGTTTGCATTGAGACATCATTCTGGGAGATGGCAGAATGCTACTTAAGGCTAGGGACATACTTGCCTGGAACACATACTCAGTGTGCTCGATCATGTCTCTCTTCATATAGTCCAGGGAGGTATGTCTCAAGTCATTCACTCAAACATGGACTATGACAGAATCATAAAAGTACGTGTTGAAAGACTTGAGTGCATGGGTGATATGGTGGATTCTGGCACCTGACAAACAACTAACCGTGACCTTCTCCTTATCCAGCCTGGTGAGGGTCACATCTGTGGGTCTCACAATGGAGTTTCCTATGACTAATATGCTGGGTTTGTGTTTAGGGCTTAGTGGTTGTGAGACACAGGTGTATGGATATGTGTGGTATGTCGTGTGGTGGGCAGTGGAGTTTGTGTGTGTTTTTGTCCCTCTTTTGTTTGGGTAAGTTTTTGCTGAGGACCTCCACATATGTGGGGTGTGTTGTATAGGTGTGGGTAGTGTTTGAGGTGGGTTTTCTTGTTGCCAACCTTCTCAGTGACAGATATACTGGTTTGTGGGGGAGACAGCAGTGACACTAGGTGCTTGATGTAATTGCATCTATCACAAGTTGTGTTTCTAGGTGGTAGTACTACAGGGTTGCCTGTGTACATGAGACAGTTGCTACACTGTCTCAGGATGCCCATATCAACCAGACTGGCAGAAGAAAACATAGGAAATTGTCCATCCATATTTGTCAGAAACTGAAGGAGAGAGGCCAGAGAGAGCTAAGAGGGTAAAGGGTGGTAGGTCTTAGAGTAGTACTACTAGGTGATTATGCAAGTGCTACTAAGGAAAAATTTGCAGCTGGAATACCTCAAAAAGGGTTAAAAGCTATGCAGACGAAGCTCTGGATAAAGCAACCCTATATCTAGACTATGCTACTCAATTTAAGGTTAAAAATACAGTAAAAAAACTCACAAAGAAGCACAGACTAACCATTTACAGTCAAAAGAACAGAACTCACAGTATGAGAAAGTACAGTTAAACAGTAATGAAATGTTGTTCAGTGCTCGTTGCTGCGGGGGACAGTAGTGATGGACTGTCATTCCCAAACTTTCCCACCTCTCTTGTGAGGGGAGGAAAATTGTCACTTAATAAAACATTGTCATGTACAGCATGACTGAGCCTGTTGATATCAATGCAGGCACAACCCCAATCAGATGAGTGAGCTCTAGATTCACTTCCATGTTCAACAAATGGATTAATCAAATTACCAGGATGAGCATTGTTCAAATGTGAGTTTAACAAACCAGGGGGAAGGGAATAAGCCTTTCCAGTAGCACAGTCTCTAGCATCTCTATCCAAACTTTTTTTGCTTCCTTGAAATCGCTTTATCAAAAAAAGCAGTCAACATCTTCAAAAATAGCATTGTATTTTTTTAACACTAAACTCAAAAAAATTGTTTTGTATACTGTTGTCTATCAACAAGTCCATTCCCTGAGACAAAAACAGCAATCCTTTTGTCATTGTATTTAACCAGAAGTCTCATAATTTCAACTTCACAGTCATTTAAAATTTTGGTATAGTTAGCATAAAACTCATTGTCAAAGTCTGCTCCATTCAGGGACTTACAGAACCTTAAACCCTTAGGCACCCACCTCTTAGAAATGCATTCAGTGAAATAAAGATTATCCATCTGCAGTCCTTGTAGCTGGTGCAGTTTGTTTTCAAAATCATGCAGTTGCTCTTTTAAAGTCAATGCATGAAAGTTTGAATTTGAGAATAATGTTAAGTGCTTTCTTTCTTTTATTACACTAAGAACTTCATCAGAAGAAATTAAATTACTACAGCACCTCTTTAGATATTATTACATGTATCGCGTAAATATCACATGACTAAAAATTAACCATTTCATAATTTTATCTAATTTAAATAGTTAACATGCTCCCCTAAATGTAAAGTGCTACTTCTCATTAACAAATTTGCTTTTCTATAAGCATTTAATATTGACGGCACCGTTAAGTCCTGTTTTTCATCTGCTCCAAAAGCAATCTGCCATTTCACCTAAAATTATCTAGGCTCATATTTTTCACATATGTTTTCACTGGTTACTTTGAATTGTTTCCTGAGTGATACTTTACTAAGTTAAATTCTGGGCCTTTGTCTGAAGGATTTCAAGCCTGCAAAAGCTATAGTACTGCTGGTGATTCGCTGCTGGGGTTTCCTATCTACCCTCCTGTTTGTTGGTCTTTTTTTAAACCTGGTGATTTTTAAGCTTCCCGCCTCTACTTTAAATCCAGCTTAATAAGCTCTTCCCTTTCTACACTGCTGCTGATATTTAACATTTTTATTTGAATTATCTGCCTTTCCTTGTGCTTATATCAAAAAAGTGCATTTTGCCTCTTATTGTCTATTGTACTGATTTATTTCATCTGAATTCATTATCTAGCTAGCTATTGGATAAAGTAGTGCATTTTTACACTCTAGCATGCACTTGTTTTCTCATCAAGGTCAATGTATTTTCTTTCTAGTGCACTGGAAGCTAGCCTGGTCTGTCTAGTTTGAGGAAACACTTGAGATTACTGCATGTAGTTTTATTTGCTAGAGAGCTTATTAATCAGTTTATCTTGTTTTTATTAATAAATTCTGTACAATTGAGTGGCTCTTGGCTCATTTATACAAAGCGAAGTACTTTTATTGAATAATCACACTTTTATGAGCTGTTTAAGGTACACTGCTGCATCCATATCTTTAAGTTTATTTGTGGTAGCACTTCACTCTGGACAATCTCTTACTGTGTTTTTACATTAGGAGACTGGGATTGTTCATCTAGTGGCAGTAGGTGTTTACCTGGTCTTTCTGAGCTTGCAAGCCCACAAAACGGCTCTAAGTATTTTTTCTTTGCAATTCTCTTTTATACTGTGTCTGTACTTCAGCAGTTTAAAAAAAACTATACTGTTTGCTGCTGCTCTGCACTGTATTTTACTAATGCATTTGTTTTACTTTGTATTTCACACCAACTGCTGATTTTACATAATTTAAGAAAAGATCTGTTTCTGCTGATTTATTCTGTTGCTGTTACTAGTTCAAGAAAACACTGTGCTGTGTTTACACTGTTGCTTATTTAATTTAAAAAAAACCCTGCTTTTTTCTGTTGTTCCATTGCACTTCTGTTGGCCATAATATGGAATGGATTCAGATCGGCTGAATTCCGTTCTGTTTGTAGATTGAGCACTAAAAGTCAGGACATCTTTTTTTTTGGAGAAGCCCTACTGTACCCTTGGGCAGGAGCATACAGTAGGACTATCTAATTGAAGGTTACCAAATCAGGGCTTGGTTTGCGCTATTTCATTGGTGCAGGGTTAGTTTGAGCTTTTTCATTGGTTTCTTTGTGTTAGCTGCTTAGTTCTTGCTTGCGCGTACCATAGTGCACCACTGCACAGAGGGGATAACTCTTGGTAGTTATAGATGCAAAAGCACCAATAGAAGTATTTTCCCTTAGAAGTGGCTACTATCTAACAGAGCAGATCTTGAATAGCTCTCAGTTTTTCAGTGACCACCCAGAACTGATTTTACCTCTTACCTATTAACATCAGACCCTATAGATCCTCCATTTTATAGACCTCCTACTGTACACCCCATAGGTTAGTCACCCTAAAATAGTTCTCTGCCTGACACTCCTATCTTTTTATCCTTATCTGCTGAGATACCAGGTACAAACCTTGCATTATAGACTGTCAGTTTCCCTCTGTTCCTCCTGCCAGTCTTGGTGGACATTGGTATCTTTAGGCAGTGTAGCAACTGCCTGATGTACACTGATAACGTCTTACTCCTAAATCACTGAAGTACAGTTGGCGAGATATGCTCCTACACTAAGAATCTGGAATCACTGCTCTGTCACACCTAGAAGAGCAACACTAAACAGGATGTCAGCTCACACAGCATGACTCCTATTCATAATATACACCCAACACATAAACCTTGATATGCAGAGGTATTCTCCAGTAACCTACCTAAACACCTGAGACCTCCAAAACACAAATGTGCTACACCAAACACATCATACAAAACTCCCAATACACATAAAAACACTAGCACCTGCATCTCACAAAATAAGCCCTTAAGGTAATGCACAACTATTCTAAATGTTTAGTTATAGGTGACTCTACAGTGAGCCATACAGACGCCCCACTCACTAAGTTGAACAAGGACAATATTATGGTCAGCTCCCTGTCTAGTGTAAGGATTCACCAGATCACACATGCACTCAAGGATCTCAACAACAACCGTTATGGCTCCGTCATAGCTCATGTTGGTGTGAACAACTTAAGATGTACCTCTCTGGACTATGTGAAGAGAGGAACACAAATAAACTAGCACTTAGAAGGAATAGATGCCAAAAATTAGAAACCAAACGACCTTGACAAGAAAAATACTAGCAGTATTTTTCTTGTCATGGTCATTTGGTTTGTAATTGTTGGCATCTATTCCTGGTAAGTGCTTGTTTATTTGTGTTTCTTGGTTGGACATTTTTGTGTGTGGGCTGTGTGAAGAGAAACATAATTGAGCTGTCTGAATATGTGTCCCAGGCGGATATATCCCTAGCTTTGAGCAGCATTTTACCCTCACCTAGGATGATACCACAATATAAAAAGAAAATGACTGACTTCAATAGTTGGCTTAGTTTATGGTGTCATTCTAAGGGGATCCAGTTCCTGTCAGCCTGGGATGACATGGTGGATAGACCACTATGCTTTGCCAGAGATGGTTTTCACCTGGCACCTCTAGGCTTTTGGTTGCTGGCTAAGGCACTTGCCTCCCCGTAATGCCTTTTTTAGGAAAAATTTCCAACATGAAAATATAAACACAAAGAAACTAAGGATCATGCTGTGTAACACTAGGAGTTAAATCAGAAACTGCACTTTCTGGAAGCACTCCTCTCCCTGGAAGATGCTGATGTCTGTGCAGTCACGGAAACCTGGCTCAAGACTGCAATGCCTTCCACACTTTCAGACCACAAATTGAAGGTGTGAGAACCAAAGGAGGTGGAGTATTTGTCTTCATTAAAGATAATTACTCCTCTAGATGGGTTAGACAAGAAAACTCTGTGGAGCTACTCCAAGTCCAAATTACCATGAGTAAGACCTCCCATTCAGGTCATCTTCATTTACAGTTCCCCTTCCATGAACCAAGATGCCCACACAGCTTATTTAGACCCACTTAGGATAATTAAGGTACAACCTAACACTCCAGTCATGGCTGACTTCAACTGTCCTTCCTTAGTTCCAGTATGGGCCTGCACTGGTTAGATCCTCTCATAAATCAGTCATTTTTGAAGTAGCAATAGCACCAGAACTCCCCAAAGGAGAAGTCAAGCTAAAAAAACTTCACCAAAGCTAACTCTACCCTGATAAGAAAAGGTATGATCGACTTTCAAGTTCCAGTTTCCACAGATGCCATTGATGGCTACACTAAGTTCTACACTGATGCCCTGTACACAAATGTATAGATAGCCATGCTGGATAGGATTAAAGCAAAATCCTCAAGAAAAAACAAGCCACCCTGGTAGACATCTAACATTAATAAATTATAAATTATACAAGAAGCAAAAGAAGCTGCTGTCTACAAATACAAAAGTGAAATCCCAGAAATGGAAGAGCACCCTCCTCAGCCCAAACAAGCAAATAAGACAACTCATAAAATCTTCAAAGAGAAAGTATGAGAAAAATTTAGCAACCATAGGCAAGGATAACCATAAGGCTTTCTTCAGCTCTGTCCACAACCTAAAAGGTAGGATTCAAATGTGTGCTGAACTAATTGTGAATGGCATCACACACACTGACCCTGAAGAAATTGCAAACCTGGTAGCAGACAGGTTTGGTGAACATTTCACCCTCCTGTCTCCCCAAGCATACCACAAACCATATCTTCATTATCTCTCTGTCCCTGTATTTACAAAGAGCAAGTCAACAATGTTCTCTCCAAGACTAAGAACACAGCCTCCATGGAACCAGATGGCATTCCAGACTGTGTTATTGATGTTTTAGAACAAGAGCTAGCTACTCCATTAGGCACTCTCTTCAACCACAGGCTGAGTACTGGCTTTGTCCCCACTGAATAGAACAGTGAATATTATCTTCCTCCACAATGGCAGCTCAGCAACAGACCTGGGTAACTATAGATCCATAAGTTTAATCTCATCTGTTAGGCAATGAAACGAATCATCACTGACCTCATCTTCTTCTTCTTCTTTCGGCTACTCCAGTTAGGGTTCGCCACAGCAGGTCAACTGTTACCATTTCTTCCTGTCCTCTGCATCTTGCTCTGTCACACCAACTACCTGCATGTCCTCTCTCACCACATCCATAAACCTTATCTTAGGCCTTCCTCTTTTCCTGTTACCTGGCAGCTTCATCCTTAGCATATTTTTCCCAATATACTCTGCATCCCTCCTCAGCACATGTCCAAACCAATGTAATCTTGCCTCTCTGGCTTTGTCTCCAAACCTTCCATCCTGGGCTGACCCTCTAATATACTTATTCCCAATCCTGACCATCCTCGTCACACCCAGTGCAAATCTTAACATCTTCAACTCTGCCACGTCAAGCTCTGACTCCTGCCTTTTTGTCAATGCCACTGTGTCCAACCCATATAACATAGCTGGTCTCACTTCCCTCTTGTAGACCTTCCCTTTCACTCTTACTGGTACTAGTCTGTCACAAATCACTCCTGACACTCTTCTCCACCCACTCTCTTCTTCACCTCTCTTCCACACTCACCATTACTCTGAACTCTTGATCCCAAGTACTTAAACTCATCCACCTTCGCCACCTCTACTCCTTGCATCCTCACTATTCCTCTATCCTCCCTCTCATTCACACACACATATATTCTATTTTAGTCCTGCTGACCTTCATTCCTCTTCTCTCTAGAGCATATCTCCACCTCTCCAGGGTCTCCTCCACCTGTTCCCTACTCTCACTACAGATCACAATGTCATCTGCAAACATCATAGTCCATGGGGACTTCTGTCTGAGCTCGTCTGTCAATCTGTCCATTACCATTGCAAATAAGAAAGGGCTCAGAGCTGATCCTTGATGTAATCCCACCTCCACCTTAAACATATCCGTCACTCCCACTGCAGACCTCACTTCTGTCACACTACCCTCGTACATATCCTGCACCACTCTTAAATACTTCTCTGACACTCCCAACTTCCTCATACAATATCACAACTCCTCTCTAGGCACCCTGTCATATGCTTTCTCTAAATCCACAAAGACACAATGCAAATCCTTCTGACCTTCTCTGTACTTCTCCATCAACACTCTCAGAGCAAACATCACATCTGTAGTGCTCTTTCTTGGCATGAAACCATACTGCTGATCACTAATCATCACCTCCCTTCTTAACCTAGCTTCCACTACTCTTCACATAACTTCATGCTGTGACTGATCAGTTTAATCCCTCTGTAGTTACTACAGCTCTGCACATCACCCTTATTCTTAAAAAAATCAGTACCAAAACACTTTTTCTCCATTCCTCAGGCATCCTCTCACTTTCCAAGATTTCATTAAACAATCTAGTTAAAAACTCCACTGCCATTTCACCTAAACACCTTCATGCTTCCACAGGTATGTCATCTGGACCAACAGCCTTTCCATTCTTCATCCTCTTCATAGCTATCTTTACTTCCTCCTTTCTAATCCACTGCACTTCATGATTCACTATCCGCACATCATCCAACCTTCTCTCCCTCTCATTCTCTTCATTCATCAACCTCTTAAAGTACTCTTCCATCTGCTCAACACACTCCCCTTGCTTGTGAGTACGTTTCCATTATTATCCTTTATCACCCTTACCTGCTGCACATCTTTACTAGCTCGGTCCCTCTGTCTAGCCAGTTGGTACAGGTCCTTTTCTCCTTCCTTAGTGTCCAACCTTTTATACAACTCTTCATACGCCTTATCCTTAGCCTTCTCCACCTCTCTCTTTGCCATGCACCTCATCTACTTATACTCGTCTACTATATTCATCTCTTTGACAATCCCACTTCTTCTTCACCAACCTCTTTCTCTGTATACTCACCTGTACTTCTTCATTCTACCACCAGGACTCCTTGTCCTCCTTCCTCTTTCCAGATGTCACACCAAGCACCATTCTAGCCATCTCTCTTACTAGCTCTGCTGTAGTTACCCAACTATTCGGTAACACTTCACTGCCACCCAGTGCCTGTCTTAACTCTTCCCTGAACTCCACCTCACAATTACCCCTTTTCAATTTCCACCATTTGATCCTTGGTGCTGCCCTCACACTCATCCTCCTTTTCTTGATCACCAAATGTCATCCTACAAACCACCATCTTATGCTGCCTAACTACACTTTCCCCTGCCACCACTTTACACTCTCCAATCTCCTTCAGACTGGCCCTTCTACATAAGATATAATCCACCTGTGTACATCCTGCTTCACTCTTGTATGTCACCCTATGCTCCTCCCTCTTGTTAAAATACATATTCATCACAGCCATGTCCATCCTTTTTGCAAAATCCACTACCATCTGACCTTCTGCATTCCTTTGCTTAACACCATATCTACCCATCACTTCCTCATCTCCTCTGTTCCCTTCATCAACATTCCCATTGAAATCTGCTCCAATCACCAGTCTCTCACCTTTGGGTACAGTCATTACCACTTCATCCAACTCACTCCAAAATGTTTCTTTCTCATCCATCGCACACCCAACTTGTGGAGCATATGCACTAACAACATTCATCATTACACCATCAATTTCCAGCTTCATAAACATCACTCTATCTGACAATCTTTTCACCTCCAAAACACTCTTAGCATACTGTTCCTTCAGGGTAATGCCTACGCCATTTCTCCTCCCATCCACACCATGATAAAACAATTTGAAACCGCCTCCAATACACCTTGACCTCATAAATAAGGATATAGGTAATTTGTTTTTTATTCATCTGGTACCAGTGAGGATTTCAATGTATTTTTGGGATAAACTAATCAAAGTATTGAATTTCTCTCTTTCACTATTATTGATAAAGGAAACAAAGGCAATTTTTAGATGTCAATATTACCTTAAATATTGAAGATTGATGTTTTATGAGTAATATACATAGATAGAAGATGTTTACTAACAATTATTTGCATTTTAGAGGATATGTTATTAGATTAAGAAGACTAATTAATAAGAATTCAGCTTTTTCAAAAGAAGTTTTTGGTACAAATGTTTGCTAAAAGGGGCTATCATAGAAGCAAGTTAGATGAAATTAAGGTAGAAGTAGAAAACAGAATTATTGTTTCCCCCCCTATTCTTTTGGGTGGCTTTACAAAGAAAAATGGAATTAGTTTAGAGAGTGATGATAGAGGTGATAGCAGCTGAGCTTTTCCAGTCCCCATTAGCATTGGTTCTAGTGATATAAGAAAAATAGTAGAGATAATTAGAAAGTTGTTTTAGGCAATAAAGATTTGGCAAAATACTGGGCACAGATCCCAAATTTGTTTACAAAAACACATGAATTTAAAGAGATTGTTAGAAAAACAGAGCTTTGATAATGGTTCATGTACATTTGGCTCATTTGGCACTTATCCTTGTTTTAGTTGTAAATATTGTAGGTTTATTAATTCAACACACAGTTTTTTGAAGCATTTAACTAAGACTACTACTTTAAAGGTAAATTTAATTGTAAATTTGTGGGTGCTGTTAATTATGCAAACTGTTGCAGTTGTGAGAGCTTCTGTGTGAGTATAACCACTAGAATGCTCTCACAGACAATTTATGAACATATTGGTGCTATTAAAGAGAAAGATTTCACAGATGCTTTAGCTAAGCACACATATGGGTGCTTAAATTTTAAGAAATGTGTATTTTTTGTGTAAGATGCAGAAAATCAGGTTGTGAATATTGATCATTTTAACAATGCATTTGAATGTAAAGTGGTGAAATGGCAGATTGCTTTCGGAGACTTAATGGTACTATCAATATTAAATGCTTATTGAAGAGCAAACTTTGTTAATGAGAAACTAGCATGTTACATTTAGGGGAACGTGTAAAATATTTAAAATTAGATATAATTGTGAGCAGTGGTTGGTTAATTTTTAGTCGTGTGATATTTACGGTATACATGTAATAATATTTAATGAGGTGTTTTAGTAAGTTAATTTATTTTGATGAAGTTATTAATTTAAGAAAAGAACAAAAGGGCTTAAAATTATTCAGTGGTGGTTCAGTGGTTTCTTAACATTTGAGAAGCATTTTTGGTTTGGAATATTCCAAGAAATGGCCATCTTCAACTTAATATATGAAAGTCAATTTTTTCTGGACATTCAGTGTCTGCATTTTTGTACTTGCGTTAATGGGTGCCAACATTTCAAATTAATTAACACATATCTTTAACCTGTCATTAACATCTGGAACTGTACCTCCTCTGTTTCAGGCATTATTTCCCTACCCAAACTATCATCCCCTAATCAGTGAATGACAACAGAATCAGATGTAGGCCCCATTATGAACTTTTGGGAAAACTTATATACAAACAACATAAAACACATCAATATCTATGGCTAGCTCTATGACCAAGAGCATGGTTTCCATAATTCTTTCAGCATTAAAGCAGCCCTTATTGCTGCCTCTGGTAGCATTTATGACAACATCATTGATGGCTTCCTAAGCACTGGTGTTTTCATTGACATGACTAGAGCCATTGAAACAGTTAATCATGGTCTCTTATGCAACAAGCTAGCAAAACTGAACTTTGAAGACAATACTATTTCCAGGTTTTCATATTATTTAAAGAAGTGATTCATATGTCCACTTGCCAATAACTCCCATTCTAACTTTGCTACATTCTGTACTGGAATTCCGTGAGGTTCGGTTCTGGGCCACTTGCTCTTCTCTTTGTTCATAAATGACCTTGCACTACACCTTCCTCATAAAGTAGCAGACGATCTTCAGATAAAGTTCCAAGCAAGTTTCTCTCAGTTATCTGCTTGGACTACTGGTAGCAAACTTGTGATTAACCACAATAAAGCTGCTATCCTCCCACTTCATAAACTACCCAGTCTAATTTAAATTCTAATGAAGGATAAAATGTAATTCCATCCCCAATGTTATCAAACACAAGTATCTAGGGCTAACCTTTGCCCTATCCCTAACTTTTAACATTAATACAAATTTAGTTAACTGTAAAGTGCTATCCCAGCTTAAACACTGTTACAGAGTTACCTTTTTACTCCCACTGCTAGGACAACCATTGAAATGTCCTAATTTCCAAACATACTCAAGAAGACATTATCA
>NC_056734.1:632054491-632141991 GCF_019279795.1 Protopterus annectens
ATATGTATATCTAAAACATTTAATTTATTTACACATTGAAACCAGCATAAGAATCCATTTTGTTCCCAGGAGGTTATTGTTTCCCTATATATTTTGTGCGGAAAGTTCTTAGTGATGGCAAATGGGGTTAAAAGGTCAAACCAAAGTTTTAGATCTATGTTTGCATTGATAAGTTTCCTAAACAAATTGATGTAATGATTAATCAGTGTTGTTTCAGAAGGTTTTGTTATATTATATTGTATACTTATGCATAGTATGTACCAAGGTTTGTTTGATTTGTCTACTATTAAAATTTTTTTAACAGATTAAATTCATTTGTTAATATAGCCATTGTTAATTCTTTCCCGTTGGCAAAATAATTTGGGTTTTTCCAGTCTATTGTAGTTTTAAGCACAGATGCTTTTATATATGTTTCTGTTTCTGGGAATTTCAATCCTCCATGTTTCCATGATCTGATGTAATAAGTTAGAGAAACTCTATTCTTTTTGGGATACCATAAAGATTTTATTAAACATGAGTTTATTTCTTTAAGAATGCATCTTTCAGGAATTAACTGTATTGCTAATGCTACATATAGTATTTTTGGCTATAAGACCATTTTTATTAATTGCAATCTGTCTTCAAAAGTTAATATAATTTTGTTCCACTTTTCTATATATATTTTATTGTTTAAATAATGTTTTTATAATTTATTAATATTCTTTTGTTTATATTTTTGCGTAACGCTATTCCTAAATAATTTAGCGTAAGTTCTTGTTTTCCTATGATGGATTTATCTGTAACTTCTAGTTCTTTTTTCTTATTTAAAAATAGAAATTTTAATTTTGATCTATTAAAGTGTAGACCTGAAATCTTATAAAATTTCTCCATTACTTCTTTAGCTCTCCTAATGACTCTCTTTAGTTTGATAGGGTTAATAAAATATCATCAGCAAAAAGCATTATTTTAGATATGTACTGGTCATAGACTTCTGTTCCTTTTATTCTTGGATTATTGTGTATTATTTCTGAAAGTATTTATATAGCCAAAGCAAATAAAATAGGAGAAAGGGGGCATCCTTGTTTAGTACCTTTCATTATATGGATAGGTTCTGAGGTGAAAGGACCTAATTTAATGTAGGCTAAGTTATTAATATATATGTTTTTTAGTAATAAGATGAAGGGGAGGAAATTCAAATAATGCTAAAGTTTTAAATAGATATCCCCAGTTGAGGGAATCAAAGGCTTTTTCTATGTCTAATCAGATTACACGTGTTTGTCTATCTTCTTTACTCACATAATCTATAAGAGTAATTATCCTTTTATTATTATCATGTGTGTACCTGTTATATAAAAATCTAGTTTGATCATTATTAATTGTCTTTGAAAGTGGGATTTTTATTCTGTTAGCTAGTATTGACATGACTATTTTGTAATCATTATTCAGTAATGATATAAGTGTGTATGAGGTGCAAAGGTCTGATGGTTTATTATCTTTTAGAATTGGTGTTATGAGAGAATATTTGCATGAGGGTGGTATTATTGCTTCTGACTGGACTTCTAGCAAAGTTTTATGAAAAAGGGAGATTACTGTTGAAGGGAAGAGTCTGTACATTTCCGTAATTATACCATCTATCCCTGGAGCATTATTACATTTACTTTCTTTTATCTTGTCAAAAATTTCTTTGTAGGATATAGGTTTTTGTAGGTCTAGTTTTAAGTTTTCATGAAATTTGTTTTATATTGATAAGGTTTGTATCTAAGTTTATTTGGTTGGTATCTAAATCTTCTTTTTTGAAGTGTTCCATATAATGGAACCAAAATGCTTCAAGGATGTCTCCTATATCTGATACTTTTTTTCTTTGTTTTCATGATATATACTACTAATGTTATTTGCTTTAGATTGTATTTTAATTCTTGATGATAAGTTATGTAGATATCTGGGGGAGGTGGCTAATGAGTTTATTTTTAATTTTTCCAAGGCTAGACAAGTTTTGTGTGTTAGAATTTCATTATGTTTTTTATTTAATTTCTCTATTTCTTTTTTGACTTCTGGACAATTTTGATTTGCCTTTAGATTTTGCTGTCAAGAGTCTGGTTTGCAAGTCTAATGATCAACAAAAACAACCAAGCAGGAATGAATATACACAAACCAACACAGAGACCGATGGAAGCTGCAACACTTTATTCTGGCACCCAAAAAAACGCCTTCAAAGGAATAAATGCAATACTGCTAGTTGCACCTTATATAGTATAAAAAATCCAATTAGTGTAATTATCAAACACCTTAATTGACCCCAAATATTTAAAGAGACAACAACTATTATGTGAGCACATCCTATGAAATATGTTTGAAACATCAAATTTCATTCATATGCATAACAAAACTATACAAGTGTATCTAATGCTGCATATGGTCATACATCCAGAAAAATTAAATACAAATTTGTATAAGAAAATACAAAATTACATGGTGAGATTAACTTCTAAATTCATGCCCCTAGGTTTCAAAGTGCTAAATTTCAAAATGAATCTGCTTTCCAATTTTAACAAACTTTTTAGGAAACTTCCATTATAAAGAAATTCAGGTTTTGCCAGAGCACAAAAGAATAATGAATCAGAAATACCATTGTGAACTAGATTAAAATGTTCAGAAACTGGGCTATCATTTCTAACATTACGAATGTCACCTAGATGTTCTAAAAAATACACTACTCCACATGATTTGCAATTAAAAAGTTATGTGCAGTGTATTTGACCCCATTAATGCAACTGTCTGATAAATTCACACCTTACAAGTTCCACATTTGAACATACCAAAAGGTAAATTGTTGATAAATCTCTTCATTATTGAAAACAATGGGCCACAAAATCAACAATATTCTTTAATCTTACAGAGAAAGGTGAAAACTTAGTAACAAAAACAATCTGTCCAGCCACTTCATCTCTAGATTTGCTGTTTGTATTAAGTAATCTGTCTAAACTCTTGCTAATTAAAGTTTCAGAATATCCCTCACTGACAACCTTTCAAGTGCTTCAATTAAATGAAGCGGATGTGCACTAGTGGCATATAGGAAATTGTTGGAAGCTGTACATTTTTTTGTAAGGCCTAAATTGTACTTTCTTTTCATTGTTTACATATAATAATATGTCCAAAAATTGAATCTCAAACTCATTGAGACTATAAGTAAATTCTAAACCAAATCTGTTCTCATGCAGTTTGGAAACAAACTCATCAAATTCCAACTTATTACCCTTACAAATGAAATATGTATCTATGATAGGAAACAACTCTGGTCTGAAAAATCAAGAATATATAAAAACTGGTCTCAAAATAAGACATGAATAAGATTGTAAGTAGGGGCAAAATTTAGCCCCATTGCAGTCCCTTCCTCTGGAGAAAGAATTTTGTTCAAAGGTGAAGTAATTATGAGTCAAAGCAAACTCCAACAGTAACATAAGATAAGTTGTTCGTGGACCATCTCCCAAAATTTGCTTCCAGACCAAACTTGGTCTAGCCCAATAAAATCATCTTCCCACTTTAAATTGTGCACTAGCTCACAATATTGATTAGTATTGCTGATATGGGAGCCTACATTCTTAAGTTCTTTTAAAATGCTGTCTAAAAATATTCCCACATTTTCCATGGGTCCTGTAAATTTTATGTAATTTGGGAAGAGTATAGAATGTAGGGTCCCTAGGATCATTAATATGTAAGCTCTTCACATCCTTACTACTAAATTTCTAACAAATCTAACAATTCAAGATTGAATTCAACAACAGGATTAGTAGATAATTCTTTCATCACACAAAAGATCAAAGTTCATTTTCAAAATGACATTTGTCCATTATTACCCAATATCAGCAATGCAGAACTTATATTCATTAGACAATGCCTTCATTTGTTTTAATGACAGCCATTCCTGTTTAGTAAGATTAAATTCAATGAATTGTTTGGAAAAAGTAGATATTCAGTTTCAACTTTTACAAAAGAGCTATGAGTAGACAAATGGGGCATGGAAAATTTACCAGCCCGCGAAAAAACGCTCATTGCACACAGAGATTGTGCCACAAACAGAACTGGTTCCCTCAGCAGGACTTAATTCAAAGGAAGCAAGATGTGATGTCTGAAAAATTCAAAAATGAGAGGTCCATTAAGGAATCCTCTGTAGTTAATGAATGGTCAACATTACTATCATAACTGACATCTGAAACATTTAAATTGTTATCATTGGTAACATTTAACACAGAATTTGTTGTTAGCGCGCATCCAAGAAGACGTTGAAAAAAAAAATGCCCTTAAATAGCTTACGACAAAACGCTTTAACTTCAAATAGCAAATCAGAAAGGCACTCTAGTTGGCACAAATTTACTGCCTTTTAACAACACTCTTCTGTTTAGCCCTTTTGGTGAAGCTTGCTTTGCCCCCGTCGAAAGTTCTTCAGTGCTTTACTTAAAAAACGCTTTTTTCTTTCTTGCAGTTGTATCCGAAGAAGATGATGAGTGAATCTCGGACCGCCACGTGAGATCTTTGCTGAAATCATTCACATCTCTAAGTTTCTTTTTCTTCCTCGCAATTACTTCATTTTCTATTTTAATGACTTCTTCATTAATGCCTTTGATCGCTGGTAAAAATATTCTTAGTAGTACCAGCTAACGCAACGCCCCTTTCAGCTATTTGGCTTTGAATTATGCCCAAATCCTCCTGCATTCGATTGATGAGAATCTTTAACCAATTAAAGAACACTGTAGGTGAAGCGCTTTCCACTCCTCTAGAAAGGCATTTTCATCTTCCGTGAATTTAAAAGCAGGTAACTTATCAATTCTCAGCCCTGGTGTAATAGACAACTCTACATATTTCAGTCCATGGGTCAAATTGTGCTAACTTGTCCCCTTTCCTTTGCCAAGTTAGCAAACAAATAACCACCTCCATTCAAATTTGAAGTCTAATGATTCAGATTCCCACTCTCTAACTTTATTTTTGTACCAGCTAAGGGTCTTACCAAATAAATACACTTTTAATGAGTCCCATACCATGACTCTAATGATTTCTGTTGTATTATAAATTTCAAGAAATAATTGTAGTTTTGACAACATCCAGGGTCTGAATTCTTTAATTTTTATGATATATGATGGAATTCAGTTGAGAGGATTAAAGGTTTAAACTCTATTTGGAGCTTCATTATCAGGGACTTATGATTTGAGAAGGGGCATGGAACTATTGAGAAGTTGATGATTTTTGTTTGTAATTCTTGAACTACAAATAATTTGTCTGTTCTGGTTTGTGTTCCAAAGTTATGGTCTTTATGGGAAAATAATAAGGATTTATCATCTTTTACTTTAAAAGTGTCAATTAATGAAATGAATCAATCCATTTTTTTAAGGATTTTGAAATAGTTGCTAGGCGAAAAGACTTTTTGGTGGTTTCAGAAGTTTCTAAGGTACAATTAAAGTCTCCTCCCAGTATAGGTTTTCCTTTATAATTGTTGGAAATAAAATCTAGGTGTTTTTTAACCATTCCTGCTCCAATTCCTGGGAATCAATATAGATTAGCTAAGGTCCATATTTTGTTATTAAATTTAATTATAACAAATGCTAGTAGACCTTCTTTGTCTTCATATTTATAAATAACTTTTGGAGTGATTATGTTTTTCTTCCAGAGAATTGATACTCCTTTTGTCTTTGTTCTATAGGAGTATTGAGCTAAGACTGTATAGTCCTTAGGGTTCCAAATAATGCTATCATTAGTCTTAAAATGCATTTCCTGGAGAAATACTACTTGTGCCTTTTTAGATTTAAATATTTTAGTAAGGTTGATGTTTTATTTGCATTATTTAAGCCATTAGTATTTAATGATAAGATGTTAAATCCATTTCAAGTTATTGTTGGAAGAAACGTTTTGCTTCTTTTTTTTATTCTGATTATAGTAGTTATACCATATTCTCTGATAACATTGGATGTTATTTTTATGTGTGTAAACCTGGGAGTGTAATTTAATGTTCTTTCTTCTTTAAATATAAGTAGGGTAAAATTCTGGTCAGGTTTTTAAAAAGTACTTCTATAAAACATTAATTCTAAAGTATCAAATACAAGTAAATATGAATTTCCCATTAAACATGGAATGAAAGTCATTCCTAATCCAATAGATAAAAGATAGATCTATTGGATTATCACTCATGCCTTTAACCAACAATATCAACTGAGCTCCATATGTTAAATTATTATATGGAGAATTTTCTTAAAAGATATATGAAATTCTATATTATTCTGTTATTGCTCTATAGTATTTTATATATCAGGATGGAATGTTTGTAGTGTAAACAATTATTATGTTGACTTAGAAAATATCCAATATTTAGTTACCCTTAAGAGATCCCAAACATGCCAGATATGTCATTTTGGATAAATTAAATGCAACAGGGGAGCATACACTAAATAAGCCAACAACAAATAGATTATTACTAAAATAATTTGACTAAAAGGACTCTACAGGAGACAATGAATGATTACCAATGAAATATGAATTTACTGTAGGTGTACTGTCTTCCTTTACTTTCCCACTCTTCAGCTCACCAACTTCAACTTACACTTATGAAAAGACATGGCTTAGCAGTGGTATCCTGACTCAGAGTAGAGGCACCCTACATTCTAGTGTGCAGTGCTTTTACATATTTATAGATTTACAAAGCAGAGTCTAAGAATGAACTATAATCACCCTGATAATTCCCATCCTGCATAGGGCACCTCCTGCTTCCAGAATGGGTAATCACATCAGGTCTAGAATGAATGTGAAGGTACCTATATGGTAATCAAGACTTACCTTAGGTAAGTATTAATCAAATAGTATTTAGAACATCTTACTGCATATACTGCATATATTAGTAGTTGGTTCAAGACATACTTTCCTGTATGCAGTGGCTATTTGCTCAGTTTGTTTTTTGTAATCTTTATAATATATCTTTACCATCTCAAAAGTGCTTACTCCTCTCTGTACTCTTCTTTTCTAGACCTAACACCACTCTTAAGTATTCAACTGTGGTACCACCTTTATCATTCTTATAAGAAAAGCACAGTCCGGGTCTGAACTGTCTGCAAACAGCTAAAGTTAACTTTGAGTATGTGTCTACCTGTTTGAGCCAATATTCATTATCCCCTGGAGTGCACTCTGCTTTGGCTTATAAGCAGCCACCCCCCCCACACACACACACATACACATATACACACACACACACACACACACACACACACACACACACACACACACACACACACACACACACACACACACACATTTTCTATTTTCTCTCTTATTCCCTTCTGTTAGCAAATAGTATCCATAACTGATCAAATACTGTATGTTTGTTAATTTAAATTGAGACCACAGTAGCCTACTGATATGAGGTTATCCTGTTCTTCCACCTGAGAAATGGTTAAAAAATGACTTAAAACTTCAGAGCAGTCCTTGGTCAATTCTGATTGTTTCTTAAACACAAACTTGTCTTTGCTTTGGCTCATTAGCAACAGTACAAAATAACTGCCTGCTCACACCCTTGTTCTCCCCCTCCCCTTCCCTGTTTATTACCTTAAGCCAAATCCAAAGTTAATAAATATTACCTGTGGCAAACACCATTTTTAAAACTACAACCACCCTTTGAGCACCTTATGCTCAGCTCTGCCATAAAACTTATTAAAACTGCCTGAACTGGGGCACAGCCAACTGATAGTTTGGGGAAATACAGGGTACCTACCTGAGTCTCCACATTCACTATCATATGTTCTTTTATCTGTTTACTCTGTTACCTGATTGTTTCCAGCCCCCTCATAAGAGCAACTAACAGGGTATCTATCCACTCCGCTCCCCACCCTGCCCCTTATTACCTCCCTGCCCCAGTGGTCCTACCTTTATTACACTCACAAACCCCTCCCATCTTTCCAATAGCCAACCACGACACTAAATCCAACACTACCTCCTCCATCTTCCCACTACTATCACTCCTCCTCAGCTAACATGTATAAGCATAGCATACCTATGCACACTGCATGCACTCTCCTTGCATATCTTACATCCTACCAAAACTCCTTCATTCCCCCACTCAACCACTACCACTGTACTACTACTCACACCACCACTCATGTCTCATCCACACTCAGCTCCCCTCCCACCAACTCAAGAACCATCCCTATGCACCTCCCACATATTCTATCAAATATATTACTCAAACATAAAGCATCCCTACAACTTAACATAGTAACCCTCCCACCATACCTATTACCCACAGAGCACAATCATAACATTTCCCTAATAAACAAACACATTCAAAAACTGAGAAAACTAATAACCTCATGCATATCAAAACTAGCCCTAAGTGGAGTCATCCACCCCAACCCTGGCCCTACCATCTCCAAACCCAATTCTCATAATCAGATAAGAAACCACAACTTCTCCCAAAAAACAGCCAATAGAAAGCCAAGTGACTTCCTTCCACTAAGCCTAAATATTAGAAGTATATCCAACAATGTCCATGAACTCCATGCCACCATAGACTTGTACTCCCCAGATATAGTCATCCTGTCAGAAACCTGGCTAAAACCTCATATTACCAGTGAGCAAATCCTCCCTACTGGTTACGGCATACTAAGAGTAGACCAGCTAAACAAGAAAGGAGGTGGTGTAGCTATAATATTTAAACAGTATCTAAACATTCATGTCTTAAAATCATCAGCTCCACAAATAGGCAATGAAGAAATAATATATACCAACCGAAAAATAAACCAAAATAAAACCATCAACATAATTGGATGCGACTTCCCAACTGGCCAAAACATCCCTCCACTAGAAAACCTCCTCAGCTGGTCTACCCACCATCTCCCCCAAAAAACTATAATTTTAGGTGATTTCAATATTGACTGGCAATCCTGTTCTGGCAACCATCCAACCCATCATGTAAACCTTCATGGCTTCACCCAACTAGTCCAGTCACCAACCAGGATAAATAAAAACTCCAACAAGCACACTATCCTGGATTGGATACTAGTTAGTAAGAGCCCCCAGTCATATATAACAGGCTGCTTATCAGATAGCCTCAGTGATCACTCCCCAACATTCCTACTCAAAAAATACCTATACCATGCTAAACCTGTCATCTACTGTCAAAAGTAAAAAACTAAACTTTAACCCACTTGCATTCATCTCATCCCTCAAAGAATGTAACTGGCATCCTCTAAAGTACCTCAGTCTTGATGATGCAGTTGAATTTTTTAATACTACCTTCCTGAGCATCCTTAATTACCACACCCCCATAAGACTTTCCAGAACCAAAGCACAACCCTCCCCATGGCTACAGAAAACCACTAAGTCAGAAATGAAAAACAGGGATAAAGCCTGGGAGCACTGGCGCAAAACCAAAACCCCCTCAACTAAGACAGAAATTCCTAGAACTACACAATAGAGTCAAAAAGCTAATAAAACAGGACAAATTCCAATGCTATCAGTCTGCCCTAGACTCTTCCACATACAACCCCAAACAATTCTGGTCCTCCATAAACGCCATCCTCCACCCATATAAAGTCAGTACCCTTCATCCTAACATCCCTCACTCCTCCAAAAATATTGCTACCTCATTCAACACACACGTCACACAAACCATGCTATCCCTAGCTAAACAACACAACCTCCCTCCCCTCCAACCCACACCTTCAACTAGTAATCTCCCCACTGCCTTCTCTTTTTCTCTTGTACCTACCTCCAACATAAATAAAACTCTTAACTAAACTTATGCCCACCAAATTAGCAGCAGACAACCTCCCAAGTGAATACCTACAAATCACAGCTGATGCTCTGGCCTACCCAGTATCCATCTTGATTAACCGATCCCTGTCAGAAAGTTACGTTCTCACACTATGGAAAGTATCACATATAATTCCCCTCCACAAAGGAGGCCCCTCCACAGAACTAACCAATTACCACCCCATAGCTATTCTCTCCCCACTCTCCAAAATACTAGAGAGATGCATTCACTCTCAGGTCTCAGATTACCTCCTTACCAACAACCTCCTTTCCAATACCCAGCATGGTTTCTGACCAAACCATAGCACCACCACTGCCTTACTCTCCTTTACTAACACTATCCTTCAGCATAAAAACAATGGCTATCTCTCCTCTGCTACTTTCCTAGACCTATCTAAAGCATTTGACATGGTCCCACCCAAACAACTCATCTCTGTCCTCTATAACCTATCCTTCTCTCAATCAGTCACCAACTGGTTTGAGAGTTACCTGTCTGACCGTCAACAATCCGTTGTATGGCAGAATGACATATCTCCCAAACTACCTGTCTATATAGGGGTTCCCCAAGGATCCATCCTTGGACCCCTACTCTTCTCTATTTTCACCAATAATCTAGCGCCTGCCACCAAACATGGCACACTCATACAATATGCAAATGACTCAACCGTCATCTGCTCAGCCCAGTCCCTACCCAAACTGCAAAAAGTCACACAGGAAGCCTTTTCCTTTGTTGAAACTTGGTTATCCAATTCCCAATTAATATTCAACCCAAACAAAACTAAACTACTCATCTTCCAACCCACCAAACATACTCAAAACAACTCTCACTTTAACATTACAGCAAAAGACAACACCACTATACACCCAACAGAACACACCAAATTGCTAGGAGTGGAAATAGGCAATAAACTAAAATTTGACATTCACATATCCATGACCATAAAAAAGTCCACAGAAAACTAGAAGCATTGTACAGAAATAAGCAACTTCCCGCCAAAGCAGCAAAGATTTCAGTAGCAAATTTCCACCTTATATCCACCCTACTTTATGCCTCTCCAATAAATATATAAACATAAGGCAATGCGATCTAAACAAGCTAGAGACCTGCTACAACAAAATTGTCAAATTCGCCACAGGGGCATCCTACCATAGTCACCACTGTCTCTCACTTGCTGAACTGGGCTGGCTTGAACTCCCTCACCTCCTTCAATGGTATCAACTCACTACTCACCCACAAACTAGTAAACCATCCACTAAATGTCCCATCCCTCCAGAATCTACTCCAACCCTATTTGTTGTCTACTGATGTACTATGTTCTTCATCTGTAACTATGTCTGTAATTGTTAATTGCTATGTTAATCAAATTGTTAATTGGTATGTAAATCCAAAGCAACTACTGTCTGTATATTTTAACTGTGGAGCTTTTCTCCCCGGGCCTCTGCTGAAAATGGACCTACGTCCAGTCGGACACTCCTGGTCAACAAATGTAAATAAATAAATAAAAATATTATAGAGTTCTTGGGGCAGTTAGAATACTCTTAAGCCTCTCCTCCCTTGACCAAAAACAGAGATGTCCCTTCCCTTTCTTAACCTTGTTTTAAATCAGTACTAATAAAAGAAATTTAGCAAACATAGGTAAACAGAAATAACATTCAGTAGTCTATCTTGTACATGACTCGCAATCCATTAAACAAGTCAGTGACTAACATCACTTTAGTAAACATTATAAAGACAAATTAGAAATATTTTCCTAGCTCTTTAAATTTTCTGATAAAGCAAGAAGTTAACAATAAGCTATTTTAACTAAAAGTATAAAGCATTTCAATTTTCCTTGCATGTATACATTTCTATTTATATTGTAGTGTCAATAGCTGTCTTTGAAATCTGTACAATACTTCACTTCTTCAAATCATTCCTTTTTCAATTCAGGTTTTGTTTTGTCAAAACGGCAACAATATTTCAAGGGCACAATTAATATTTAGACTGATGTTTCAAATAAATAACTTGTCAGTTGCCAATTGAGTTAGTTTAGAATGTATGGTTAGTGCAAATATAGCATGTTGCAAAAATAATATGTATTTTTTCGTGTGCTCTAGAGACTGTCATATGCAAGTGACATATATAATGTAGCATATATAGAGCAGATAGCTTTTGGATTCAGGTTGTTAAAGTAAATTATGCTTATTAATCAGGCAGTTTCATTTAAATTCACAAGTAATTTGGGGGCATTTCAGTTGAGTTTCCAGGAATGTGTAGTCCAATGTGAGTAATTGAGTCCACTTTTCCTCATAAACATATGTCACAATTCATTAAACTAAGCAGAATTACAATACAACTGTGGCCCCAACAAAAAAATTCACCGACTGTTTCCATCTTCAAGGAATATCAAACATTCAAAATGCATAATCTTATATAAAACATCTAATTGATAACACACACCCCTTAATTACATAATCATATAATTATATAATAAAATCCCATCTTAAAGAAAACATTTCCAATTCAATTCATTATTAAGCCCAGTAGGTGTCATAGTTTTATACTTTAAAATGAAGATATTTTCTTTATACAACAACTTTTGTTTCAACACATTTTCATCATTACATAAACATTTCACACTTTCTAAAACAGTGCCTTTTAACAAAGACACATTACCATTATGAAATGCATTAAAATGTGAAGCAATTATTTTATTTTCCTCTTGTATGTGAAAAGTAAGGAAGTTAAAATCTTGATAGAATATTATTGGAAATATTTGTTAGAGGACAGGGTTCTAGCAAGTATTCTTCCTAATAAACCAATTTTTTCATATAAAAGGGGTAGGACCCTAAAGGATATGGTAGTACGTGGGAAGTTTCAAATGCCTGAGATAGATATACCTAAGATGGTTGTGAGTTTGGGTACAATATGTTGCAATAGATGCAGCATTTGCACAAACATTGTTAAAACGTTTGATAAAATAAATGGAGTAAAATTTGAGCCAAGGGAGATTTATACATGCAGAAGTAAATGGGGTAATATATGCACTTAAATGTCCATGTGAACTTTACTATATAGGGGAGACTAAGAGAGAATTCCGCATTAGATTTATGGAGCATGTTAGAGATGTGAAAAATAAGAGGGAACATAAAATAATTGCTTCACATTTTAATGCATTTCATAATGGTAATGTGTCTTTGTTAAAAGGCACTGTTTTAGAAAGTGTGAAATGTTTATGTAATGATGAAAATGTGTTGAAACAAAAGTTGTTGTATAAAGAAATTATCTTCATTTTAAAGTATAAAACTATGACACCTACTGGGCTTGATAATGAATTGAATTGGAAATGTTTACTTTAAGATGGGATTTTATTATATAATTATATGATTATGTAATTAAGAGGTGTGTGTTATCAATTAGATGTTTTATATAAGAATATGCATTTTGCATTTTGAATGTTTGATATTCCTTGAAGGTGGAAACACCGAAGCGCTAGAGAGAGAGAAAGAAAGAGATTCTGCTTTATCTGGTTGTCCTATTTCACAGTCGGTGAATTTTTTGTTGGGATCACAGTTATATTGTAATTTTGCTGAAGAAGGAGAATTTGTTGTTTCCATTAAACTAAGCAGAGTCTAACATCTGTCTAATAATCATTATAAAAACAAAGAATAGTAATTTCGTAGCTCTTCAAACTTTCTGATATCGCAAAATGTTGACAGTAAGCTATTTTAACTGGAAGACTAAAACATTTCAATGCTTCCTTGTGAATATATATTTTTACTTTTACTGTAGTGTCAAGAACTGTCTTTGAAATCTATGCATTACTTCACTTTTTTCAAGTTATTCATTTTACAGCTCAGATTATATTTTGTCAAAATGTCAATAGCATTTCAAGGGCACATTTAATATTTAAACTGATATTTTAAATGAATAGCTATCAGTTACCAAGTGAGTTAGTACAGAGTGTGAGGTAACTGCAAAGATGACATGTTGCAAAAAGTAATATGTATCTTCATGTGTTCTAGAGACTGACAATTTCAAGTAACATATAAAATGTAACTTTTACAGCGCAGACAGCTTGTGAAATCACCATGTTAAACTGAGTTGTTCTTTCGGCTTTTCCCGGTTAGGGGTTGCCACAACAGAACTCCGGTCCGCTAATGATTGACAGTAGATTTTTATGGTGCCAAGGTGCCAGCTCGACGCCCAACCTTCAACGAACACATGCCCATTCATGCATATCTTTCAAAGGCCACTCGACTGCGGAGCGGACATGCAGACTCCACACAGAAGGCGCTCCAGCCAAGAATTGAATGGGAGAGCCTCTTGGTTTGAGGCGACAACACTACCACTGCACCACCATGGCTAGCATGTTAAACTGAGTAATACTTTTTAATCAAGCAGCTACATTTCAGTGCACATGTAGTTTGGGAACATTTCAGTTGTGTTTCCAGGAATATGTAATCCTATGAGGATAAATCATAAAATATTACAAATAGTCCTATTATGTATTTATTTTACCTTGCTTGGGTTGTGTTTCATTTTAATCACTAAACAACATTACTTTTTCTTATTATTTGTTATATGTGAGGTTAAATGCACTTCGCAGATTCACAGTGTCCTTAGAAACTGCAGCAATTGTTTACTGTTGCTTTGGCAACACAAATAGAATGTGAAGAAAGCTTCACTTCTCTTAACCAACAGTACATTTTTCCCTCCATTTTTAATGTATTTGTTAATACTAAAAGGAAATAATTCAAAGGACATATGTAATGAATGGAACATTTCATAGTTAATCACGAACATGTCCCCAATCTCAATAAGCATAACAGTGACTATCATTAATCTAATAAATATTGTAATAATTAATTAAGTTCACTATTCCAATTAGTCTACCTTAAAACTAGATTATTTTATCTATTTATAGACAGTGAGTTATTAAATATATACAGACTTTATTAGTATAGTAAATAGGAGAGAATTTGGAAAGGGAGACAAGATGCAGTTAAAATAAATAATGAGAAAAGAGAGAAGAGAGAAAGAAAAGAGAAAATTACGAGGAAATATACATATACTATGTATGTTGATTTACAGTATAAATATTTTATGTGCTATATAACCCTCCTTCTGTGAAAGAAAAGTACCTTGTTTTACATACCTGAGGTAATGTGAAAACTCTCATGTGTCATCTATTTTCAAAAAATATAGATACAGATTCCAGTAGTTAGTTACCTTTGTTTTAAAATTCCAAGCAGTAATATTGGTCCTTTAAAGTAATGTTAAAACAATTCATATCATAGTAGATGCTTTGAGAGATTTGTTTGTAACAGTATCAGTCTTCTACTTTATTAACCAACCAAGTGTTTTGTTTAAGAAGCAGTTCTTTCTGTGTTTCCTCTTCCTTAAGTCTGCTTTCTAAGTCATTTAGAGAAACCTCCATTCCTGTTATCCTTGTCTGGCATTGATGTAGCATTTCCTTGAGGGTGTCAGCCTGTTTTTGACTGCTTGTTTTAAGATTTTCCAGGTTCTCTTTAAAATCATCCATCTTCAAAGACAACTCCTGCAGGGTAGATGCCATCTGTTGTAGTTTCTTCTTTAAGGCAGCATCCTGGTGAGAATTCTTTGAGTTGCTCATTTTAACAAGTGAATATATCTCCAAGCTTTTTGACAGGAAATTATTTGTAAAACTTCACCAAAGTTTCTAATTATGTAAATTAGTCCTTTAACTATAAGATTTTATACTTTGAAGAAAAAAAAAAGAATATTTTTCCTGTCATATTTAACTATCTATATGGAGCTCTAAAATACTGCTGCTTTCAGTTAGCCATTCAGGCTCTGCCCCCCCCAAATATGATTTTTTGATAACATTAAAACTGAAGTGAAATGAAATGAGAGGGGTTTCTAAAGTAGACACAAGCTCTCTCAGAATTATCCAGCAGTACAGCTGTTGGGGGAGAGGGCAATAGGAGAGTGCACATTGTGCAAGACCACTCACATAACATCACAATCTGAAGAGAAAGAAGGCTGAGTTTTTCCTATGCATGGACAGAATTTTACAACTGTACCTGTGGAGCTAGAAGAAGTGTGAGGGGAAGGAGCGCTTCTCATATTGATCCACCATTGTTAGTATTCCTTGGTAGTGCTTCCTTTTCTATTTGAGCATTTCATTTTGCACATCTGTAAATGTAGCTGATCCACAGACAATTATTATATTTTGTTAGTGAATCCAGGAGCGGCCTTAGGCCAACTAGTGCCCAAGGCGGAAGGGCTCCACGGCACCCATCCTGGTCTACCTATACCAAATAAATACTGGAAAAGTACCCCAGCTACAGCGGTGCCCTAGGCGGCCTATGCCTAAGGCCAGCTATGATTGGATCACAGCTGCTTTAGCATTCTGGCAAGCACTTATTACAAAGTGGCATATTCAGATCATAGCATGTTAATGCCAATATTTCTTTAATGGGGAAAAAGAGGATTGATGCTGACAAAGATGGTATTCCTGTAACTAGCTCCATTCCAAAGCTATATATTGTTCTGACAAATTTCTTAAAGAGTTATATTTATTTCAGAGATATTAAGTACAAACTTTGCAATGTAGTTCATCATTCCTAAACTCTTCTACAATTACTACTTGTCTTCAATCTTTGGTATTTGCACAACTGTTTTGAACTTTTCTGAAACAGTCTTCATTTCCTCTTACATTTGAATATGACCCATATATTTCAGCCTTGCCACTCTTATTTTATACAACTTGAAATTTTCTGATTTAAATTTAACATTTTCTTTATTTACTGTCATTCTTTCTCACCAACAGATAAGCTTGCTTAGTATGTCTAATACATTTTCATATTTCACTGTATAAACTCTTTTCACGTTAGTACTACCAAACATAGTAACTCATTTTCATGTCTCTGAACAACAACATGTACATTCTTTTGGATACATTTTCTTTTCCTTTTATATATATTTACAAAATGATTTTAGCACAGCTGGTATAAAACTGATTCAGTGCAGGGGACTTCTTACAGGTTCATAATTTCATATGTAAGTACTAGGCAATCAGTCTGCAGACCATTATAAACCTTGCCAAAAAAACCCCATTCAAAAGTTACCTCTTGAGTTAAAAAGGGCAAGACAATATAGACTGGAAAAGAATTTGAGGTCATCCATTTAATTATCTTGGTTGACCTTGAAGGTGGCAAGGATACTACTCTGCTTGACATGTAGTAGATGTTTGCTCCAAAATTGAAGAATATGTTGGAATATGAAGCTATCATGCCAAAGTGACATATTTATCTGCCGATGAAGGTTTAATTCCTTTAACAAAGTATTTGTGGTACCATTAGTTCTGCAAAGAAAAAATAGGTCAAATATTGTTTCATGGCTCCAATGGCAAGGTACAGATCTCCATGGAGGAGTCTGTAAGATACTGAGTACAAAAAAAGGTTGACAGTCTCTCCTGATAATTAAGATTTTTGAGGCCACTGATCTTTTTAGTATGACTCTCTGAGGTCCCACAAGTTGTGTGATATGTTTAGATAAATACATGCCAAAAGGTAAATTATGTTCAATAATGTGTCTGATAAGATATGAGTAAAGAGGAATTAAGACTTGTTTGGATCTTGTGGAGATGTCTTTGAAAATTAGATGGGGCAGATAAAAGGCTTTTCAAACTATTGTGGAGACATGATGATCAAATGATCAGGAATTAACAAGAGCATCCAGATCAATGAGAACAGTGCCTGATTGGAGGGCTTCATCTCTTATACGGTAAGTGAAACTATTTTGTTACCAAAAATTAACTAAGCTACATTTTTTTACATTTAATTTGAGACCATTATCCTTGCACCAATTGGTAACATTGTCTAACCCTTGATGGAACAATTGCAAGTCAGTTGATAATCAAATAACAGCACCCAAATTCCATCATCTGCAAACTTAGTTAGCCTGCCATAAGCCAGGAGTGCTGGTACAAAGGTCTGAGAAATAAATGCCAAATAAGAGAGGAACCAAAACTGAGCCCTGTGATATACCACTGGTAATTTTTTTGCTTTCAGAAGTAGCACCTGTGATCTAACCACGAGTTCTGGCAGACAACTAGTTAGCTATCCAGTGTAAGTTTATCAATAATCCCTGCATGCAAAATAGTATAAAAAATCACGATAAAGTCTAGACATGCTGCATGCACTGCAAAACTGCTAACCATTGTTTTATTTACTTTTTCAAAGAAATTAATGAGTTTAAAAAGACATACCCTTCCTTTGAAAAAGCTGAATTGATGAGCGTCTAGGGATAAGAGATTTTCATTGTCCAGATTAATGAGTTCTGAGATAATGTGCTCCATAGCTTTACATATGCAGATAGTGTGACTAATGGGTCTATAGTTAAAATGAGTTTGAGGCTGGGCGAGCATTATGCAACATCATTACAGTGGCTATTTTTCAGGCTTCAGGAATATAAACAGTGGAGAGGCTTACACTAAAGAGATTAAATAAGGACTCAAAAAGGCCATATTTGGCACTGATAATCAGATAATCGGGTATGCTATCAGGACCCATGGATGAAGTATTCTTAGTTTTTGAGAAGGCTGTGGGAAATAAACTTGTTCTATAGTAATTAAAGGGGTGTCTGGGATTGTGGAACTTGTGGAATAACTATAATTATCGGTGGAGTAAAATTTGCACTGTTTGTTAGCTAGGATATTGGCTATTTCCTTTGGGTCACAGAGTGTAGTATTATTTTGGACTAGCTCCAAACGTTGTTGGGTCTTAGTTCCTAACTTCTTCACATAGTTAAAGAATGATTTGTAGTTATTTTTGATGCTAGTGGCTATTTAAAATTGATACTCAACTTTGAGTTTCCTACTGTTTCCCTTAAATTCTTTGTTAGTTTGCTTAAGTGTGCTCTTAAGGTAGGTAGAATGAGACCTCTTATAATCATTAAGCAGTTTCTTTGTCTTATTACATAATTTATGTATATGGGTATTCCACAAAAGAGGTTTATTTTTACATTTCTCATTATATTTGGAGTGGCTAGGGACTGCCTTATCACACAACTATTTAAGTGGGAGTAGAAGTGAAAGGACAGGTAGCAGCTTGAGTAGTGGGATCTCTTGGAGGAGGATTACAGCTGAATTTTTTTAAGACATCAAGTATCTGTAGAAAGTTTGCTTTTAAGAAGTTCCTAAATACAGAGCTGTTTGCAGGGGAAGTACCACCAGTTTTAAAAGAAACTGTGACTAAATTATATTCTGATTTAACAAGGCATGATGATACATAAGGAGATGTGCAAGACTTGGTCATATTTGTGAGGACTAGATCCAGCCACTTTATTGATAGATAGTTGCATTACCCTAGTAGAAAGGCCTTGGGTTTCATGGGAACTTCAGCTAATGTGTTAAGATAACTATCAGACTCAGAAAGGGACATATAGGATGTTCTATAGCTAGCTATGAAGTAGTGATATGGACTTCTAGAAGTTCAAATGTAGTCCCCCGAGGAATATCTTGTGAGGTGGTAATATCCTTGACAAATACTGATACTGCCCCACAATTGTTAGTAGGTCTGAAGACATGACAGGTAATATACCCAGGAATAGAGGGAATACTGTCATTGTTCTGAGACCATGTTTCTGTAACTATACTTATATGTATGTGTTCAAATTGCAGGAGAGCCAGAAGTTCTGGCTTTTTTGTTAGGACTGCTGGCAGTGAGTTGGGCTACATTAATGCATTGCAAATTAGAATTTACTGGGTTAGAATGACCATCAAATGGATTCTGCTTGAAAAAGGCAAGCTGACAAATACTGGATCTCTCTAGAATGACACTAGCTATATATCTGATTGTTAAAACCAATTGTCTTGTCTTTGGATCTTGGCATCATTCTGTGTGATGGCAAAATGCCACTGAAGACTGTTGACTTTTCTGCCTCAGATACATGTATAGCAAGTTTAATCATATTCTTCTGCATGTCCTTCTGGGTAGAGTGTCTAAGGTCATTCACCCAGACATGGACCACTATCAAGCCGTAGTCATATACGCCAAGATGAAGCTATCTAAGAGGCCTTGTTACATCCCAGATTCTGGCCCCAGAAAGACAGCTGTCACCCTTTTCATGTGCATGCTCCTTACAACAGAGACACTTATTACTAAAACATTACCATGGTTTAATGCAGGCTCAGTAGGTCATAAGGCTTGGAGTCTGCACCCTTGTGCCTCTTAGATGTCTGCATCCTAGGTGTAAGTGTGAATGTGGATGTGTCACTGTGTGAACTAATGTCTGAGGCTTCTTAGTACTTAGCCTGGAGGCTTAGGCAGTGTTCTCTTAACAGCCTTCGCATACTTTGGTTTAGTGGAAGTGCTCTGTGCAGTATGTGTATAAGTGTTGTCATTAGTGAATATGTTCTGAAGTGAGAAGGTAGCCTCCAACTTAAGGAAATACTTTTGCATCTCACATACTGAATCATTATGAGGTAGCAACAGAGTTATCAGTAAGCATGGGGCAGTTACTTTACTACCTCAAAATACCTAATGCTATTAAGCTGACTATAGAAGAGAAAGCAACTGACTGAGATTCCGTACTGGTCAGAGCAGATGAAGGAGTGTAGAAAAGGTAAATAACTTACTGTTGGTATAAGACAGAAGAGGATAACTGACTGGCTAGAAAAGGATGATGAAGTAGGATATGGATAAAGGATAAAACAATGAGCTATGGTGACTATAGTGGTCACAAGTGCAAACCAGAACTGCAGATCTAACAGATTAACATTAGGATCAATGAGGAAATCAGTAACAGTGGCAAATTAACCAAAACGCTTTACTTTTCAGTCTAATGTAATCTCTATCTAGCCAGTAAAAACAATGAACCAATGAACAATAGGGTGTGTAACTCAATGGATCTGGATGTAGTAACTTGGAATACTTCTGATAATCTAAATTAATATTTTCAAGTCCAGTAACAGTATGCCAGTCAGCCGAGCAATCCTCTTGTCCTTACCAAAGACTTGAGGATTGAACTTCTTCTGTGCCATGCTTGCAGTATGCCTCATTGCCATTGCTGTTAAAGCACATTCTCACTTTTTTCTCATTTTGCCTTTTTATTTCACCCAGATGTTACCTTACACATCTTTTGTCAGTTATTTCCTTATAGATTCATAGATTCATAGATTAGTACTAAGCTAACTGCCCTTCAGCTATATACTTGACATTCTGCTCATTCTGGTACATCCACAGGTTTTAATAAGGTGTGGCTTGCTTCTCGTAATAAAATGAAGAGAAAAGGAGCAACACTAAGTTGAACCTTCAATGAAAATACAAAGCAAAAGTCCAGAAACAATTTCAGTGATAGGAAATGCTGAGCAGAAGAAATACTTTAATTTCACAAACAGAAATCGCAAAGCTTTCTAGCTTTGCAATTTCTGTTTGTAAAATTAAAGTATTTCTTCTGCTCAGCGTTTCCTGTCACTGAAATTGTTTTTGGACGTTTGTTTCTCATAATACCCTACCCTTGCTTCATCATTTGTTAATCCATAAACTATTATTTCTGCTATTAATAAATTATTTTACTCACAATAAGTTTTTATTATTATTTTTATTATTATTTTTACTCGCAAACGTCACAGTCTTTCACTCAGTCCTTTAACTAACTTATGCAAGCATATATAATCTCAACAGGGCACTGTGCCCCTGCAATGAAAATGGCAAGTATTTTATTTCTGGACTCACAGTCATTTCTGACATCATTTCTAACAGAATACGTGCATAAGGCTATAGATCAGTCATATCTCCTTCCTAGTCTCCTGTGTTTCTCATCAATTTCAGCTGGCTAAACCGGAACAATGTTATAATGACATTACAAAGTTTGCAAGTAATCACATTAACCGAACACATCACTGTGTGGCACTTCACTCCCTTAATCTATTAGCCTTTTCTCATATTAAGACTATCCAAAATGGTTTACTATCAAAATGAAAAATGAAGATTCAGCAAATATGGGAATGCCGAATGTCAGCTGGCTGATTCCTGTACTGCTGAACTGTATTCGCTTATATGTGGTTGATGTTAAGAATAGAGATTGCAGTACAGTGCGGAATGAGAAACCTATCCTTTTCCACACTGTAGTGCAATCTTGGAGTTGGAATGTTTAGTTTTCAGAGGGTATGGGGGGGTGCAGCCTTCCTGCAAAAACTTGAATTCCATCTTTGTGCAGTACTGAACTGCATCCATTTGTTCTGCTGGAAAGCAGGCAAGTAAGTCATAGCAGATAAGAGAATTATGGCTGAAATCTTAAACTGCTGAATTAGAAATCTTTGGTATTTCGATTTGACAATGTTAGCTAAATAATATGCAGAACGTCAACATTTAAGGTCAGAATTTTGACTAGATGACATTATGACATTCACGATTTTGATAGTAAACCCCTAAAATGTCTGTATATGCCAAACACATGCCCTGCCTCCAGCAAATATGTACCCCACAGAGAACTGCATTCACTAAACCAACACCTAGTACTCAACTCAAGAATGTAAACATTATAATGGTGACTGCCTATACTCTGTCACAGTTTATGTTGCTAAACTGTGAAACACAATACCAGCAGACATCAGAAATATCTCATATTGAATCACACACTAACCTGTCCATTTAAGATCTCATCTTATTGTAATTTAAAAGTTGCTGAAGATGTACCTCTCAGGCAAAAAATCCGGCACTTCTAACAACCCAATTAACAATACTTTTTTTATTCTAAATACTATTCTGTCCATAATTTACAATCCATCATTTTTCCTGTGAAAATCCCATACCTGGGGTGACAGTGCTGCCCTTGTGACAATCCCATTAATAATTATTCACCTCATACAGTCAAATCAAGAAAATATCACTAACTTCTCATGCTTTTACTATAGTAATCTCCTGGTTATGGGTCACAGATGAATTTAACTGTTTGGATAACATTTGTATGTGCTGTTTCTGTTGTCAGTCTGCTTATATTGCAGTGGGAGTATGTATATACACTATAAAATATAGCTGAATATCTCACTAATGTGTGTATGTTTTACATGCTTTCTATCCTGTTATATACATGTTTCTGAGCTTAACATGCTGTAAAAACTATATGTTGTATTTAACATTGTGATCATTTGCTAAGTTATATAATCCTGAATATTATATTTGTACTGTTAGCTCATTCAGATGTAAGTAATATGAAACTTTTCTCTCAGGGCCTTCACTGAAAAGAGGTTTTGCCCAGTTGGACTTTCTCAGTAATCAAGGGTAAATGAATAATAATTTATTTAGCAATCTAGATAAGGACCTGTGATACAATTGTCAGACCCATCAGAGCTTTTGACCTGACTGATCCCTCACTCCTCTTCCATACGTTCTCCAGTATTGGCACTTCCAATGATACAATTCACTGATCTAAAATTACATCTCTGGTAGACTTATCCAATTTCTTTCTGGGAAAAAACTCCTTCCCATATTTTGAGTTACTTTACATTTATTTATTTATTTATTTATTTATTTATTTATTTATTTATATTTGTTGACCAGGAGTGTCATCTTATATGTTATATGAGTTACTTTACATTATATTTGATTAATGACAGAAGGAGGCATTAAGCAGATCTAGTGTACTGTTTTCATTATCTTATACCTTCCCTCCATTCCTGACTTCTCCCTTATTCATTCCCCTGGTCACATGCCCTCTCGTGTCTCCCTGTGGATTCTTACTCCACCACTAAATCCAGTTGTCTATTCCATCGTCTTAAAAACTGTCTCTGTGAAAAATGACTTTCACACATTTAGGGAGCAGTTGGCTCCTGCAATAAGCTGCCACTGTTCCTTCCTTCCCAAGATGTCCTTTCTGCTCAGTATGACCCCTTCACATCTCCTTGTCATCATCTAAAGCATCAGTATTGTGTCCACTTGTCTCTTCTGGTCTCAAATGAGAAGAGTTTTAGCTTTTCTCGTCTCTGGTCATACTCCTTTCCCTTCATCCTATGGATACTTTTGGTAGCTGTCTTCTGAATTCCCTCCAGCACCTGATGTCCTTTTCCTTATATGACCTTCAGAATCCCATGAAGTACTCAGGGTGTGTGTAGGAATGGCTCTGTTGAGAGGAAGCACTATCTCTTTATCAATGGAATTATTCACCTTGAGAATACACCCTGACATTCTGCATGCTGCTAAAAAAGCCCCCCCCCCATTCTGGCTAAGTCATGCAATGCAGGTAAGATCAACACCACCAGTTTCTTTTAATGCCTAACATTCTGCATGCTGCTACCAAAGCCCCAGCCATAATACTGAAAGAGCAAAACTCTGAAGACCACAGTATTAAACTTCCAGACTCCCCCCCGCAGGACTCATATCAGCATTAGCTCCTGGGTAGACACTTCTGCAACACCCATGTCAGCACTCATTCTTGAGTTCATATAGGTAGAGAAAGAGAGAGATTCGGTATTCAAGATTTTTAGATACTATGGTCTTCAGCTTTTCCAATTCTCCTGCCCATGTCTTACACATGCTCATGCATAGTAGTAATCCTCATTAGCATCCTTCCCAAACACACACACACACACACACACACACACACACACACACACACACACACACACACACACACACACACACACACACACACACATACACACACACACACACACACACACACACACACACACACACACACACACACACACACACACACACACACACACACACACACACACACACACTTGCATTGTAGTCTTCCTTACCTGGGCATAACATGATAACTCTGTCATGCCCTCATTAGTCTGTTACTTGGGTAGCCCATCTTTGATTCAAGGTGTGGCCAGTCTATGCATGGTATAGGACAGCCTAGATTTGCATGCATCATTTATTAAGGACAGATTTATTCTGGCCCATAATTATGAATCAGACATTGCCTGTTAACCAATGCCATGACATACTGCACCTGTCTCCACCTGGGGTAGTCATCTTCTGCAGCCATCTCTTCCATAGCCTCATCTGGCAACTCTTCACTGGGATATGGCTACATTATCCATCTGAATTTCTTTGACCTGCTATAATTGTTTTGTATTAGGATGTTGCGTAACATTGCACATACTGCAGTAATTTTACTGCATGTTGCCGGGTTCTACTGAAGAGTACTGCCAGATACATGCAGACTGAGGAAGTCAGCTTTAAGCAGACTAAACACTTGTTCAGCAATGACCTGGGCTTGTGACAGGCCATTATTTTGTCCATTGTCTGCCGCAGTCTGTGGGTTTCTAATTCATCTCATTAGTTATGGGTCCAGTCCATATCTAGCATCACCTATAATATGTTCTTGCGGAAAATCATCCCATACAAGCCTCAGGTATAAAATGTACATGTGTCATACATGGAAGTCATGGACACTGCCTCAGCTGTCTGTAAACGTGTTATATATTATAGCCTGTGCATTACTGAAAAGGAAAACAGATATGACTGTTACCTGATGTGAAGCTGGCAGTACATTTACCTTCAGTTATATTAGCAATATCTTTAAGATGAAAGTGTAATACCTTATGAATTAATTCAGATTTTGTTTCTTAATTGTCTGATTTCACCAAAGAAAGATTAATGATTATCTTGGGCTTCGCGTGTTAATTTTAATGTATGTTCTGCTTTGATTCTCCTTATGGTAACTTCAGATTTTTGCTGATCTTTGTTTACAACAGGCTTTAATATGGGTATATTCTAATCCATTACAGACTTTTCTTAGTTCTCTTTTCTATTATATAGCTTATTAATGACATTCCACTAAGGTGGTTTATTTTTACATTCCCAATATATTTGGTTATGATTGGGGCCACTTGTTTCATGCTGTTTGTTAGATGGGAGTAAAATGAGTTGGCATATGTCCAAGCTAAGTCTAAAAATATGGAAATTGAATTTGTAGAGTTCACCATATAGTTTTAATAGGTTTATCTTTTTAAAGACCCTGAATTTATCGGTGTTCTTTGCAGTAAATATCGATACCCCAAAAAGAGAAGAGATGATTACTGATCTGTGATCAGATTTGCCTACCAGAGAAGAGTATACTGTAGGAGTAGTGCATGTATGTGAGATCTTAGAGAGGATGAGATCCAGAAGACATTGACCCCTAGTAAGCTGGATACCTATTTGTACAAAGGTGTTGGCATTTACTAAGTCCACCTTGTTATGAAGTACCCTCCTCTCTCAGCCCACTCCTTCTGTCTTCACTCTGTCAGTAATCAATAAGATTTTCAGATTCACACTGCATACACAGAGTCATCATACAAAATCCTACTAAAAGTTAAAACTATACTATCTGTCTATAACCTCCCAGCTGAATATACAAAAATAGCAGCTGAGCTCACACTTAGCCACTTTCCAAATTAATCTGTACATCTATCAATGAATCACATGCTCCTACCACCTGGAAACAGAGCTATGTTATTCTACTACACAAGGGCAGATCATAAATAGAACTGAGCAGCTATAGATCAAATGCTATTCTCCCACTGCCTTAGAAAAATGTGTTCACATCTTCTAGACAATAAATTACTCTCCAAAAGTCAACATGGATTTTGCCCAGGATGCAAATGTAGCCCTCATTTCCTCCCTAAATATTATTAATATTCATTACAACAGTAATCAACTAGTCTCCTCAACATTCATTGCTCTATCAAAAGGCTTCAGCACTATCTCCCAGCATAAACTACTACATGCCTTAGAAGACTGGAACATGTCTCACTGTCTCCCAACATAAACTACTGCACACCTTAGAAGACTGGAACATGTCTCACTGTCTCCTAGCATAAACTACTACACACCTTAGAAGACTGGAACATGCCTCACCAAACTCTCCTAAGGTTCCAAAGTTACCTAAGAAATAGAAGCCAAATAGTCAAGTGGAAATCTACCCACTCAGCATTTCTCCCTGTGACATAGGAGTACCACAGTGATCAGTACTAGGACCGCTTCTCTTCAACTTATTCATCAACAAGCTCCACACAGCTGCAGGTGCATCAAAAATAAATCAATATACCAATGATGCCACTCTTGGATGTGCAATTCCCTCCATGCACCCTTTGTAAAAACGTATGCAAGATGCATAACAGCAGCATAAAACTAGCTCCAAGTCTGTAATCCAATACTAACCCTCCCACAAAAAATAAAATTACGGCCTTCCCTTCCAAGAATGTAACTGCTCCTACACTCACACCATCAACAAGACTCATCAGAAACTCGGTCATTTATAGAGGGTCAAAAAACTTTCTAATGGACTTTAGCTGTAATTCTACTAATGTTGCTTATTTGCTACCTTCTCTAGCATATACCTCACCATATGTACTAGTCTCCAAACACTTCAGCTAAAAAAGTTCACCCATTGCTATAACACAGCAGCCAGATTTGCCATTGCTCTTCCCTCAAGAACCCACAGTTGTATAGCATTATACAAGTTGTGGTGATTAGAACTTCCCATCCTTATCGAATACTCACAATTACAAGTGTCACACTCCCTGCTATAACAGTACAATGAATATCCATCTACAGCTACCTTAATGTAACAGCAAAAACCCGAAAGACACTTGTAATTACAAGAAAAAATGTTGGCATCTGTCATTAAAACATAGAACTCACGTGGCGAGTTTATATACCCCCATGCAGTATCACTGCTATGGAACAGCTTACTTATAAAACTCACAACTTATCAAATCCAAACTAAACTTCCTCAAGGCTCTTTGCTGTCAATACCTCCATGACAGACTATGTAAGTGAACACCAATACATGACGGAAACACATAATCTTAACCTTCTAATATTCCATTTTTCCAATCTCAACTCTTACACCCTGAAGTATGGCTTCCAGTTTGGTCTCTGACAAATATAGATACTCTAACAGCTTCCAGGAGGTTTGAATATTTGCTAGGCACTGAAATTCAGTAAACATAATGATGTGCTCAAGTTGCAGGAAATCCTTGAAATCCAGCAATGTATTGATAAGACATTTGACATTGAACAAATCAATCCTGATGCAGTCAGGAGTGGATTTTACTGTAAAGGTTTTTGTTATGTTGGAATATCCTAAAAAGGCACTGTAGGTTCTGCAAGTGCTTTGGCCAGTATGAAGAAGCTGTGGAATAAAAGTTGCAGCTAACTTTGGTAAAACTGGTTGGGTTGTCAATTATGTCATCCCAGCCTAACACATGCTTATCCCCCTAGAATGGCAGAAGCTACATAGGCAACTGGTAGACAATTATTTGCTCTTTGTAGCCAAGCATCACTCTTAATGAAGATAACACAAATCCTAGAACACAGATGTGATGCAATACCTTTTATTGGAACAACGTAGGTTTTGCAGTCACTCAAGGTTTTGAGCAGGCATGAACCCTTCTTCAGGAGTTATTAAGTTACACCCTCAGAAAGAAGAAAAGAGGCAGAAAACACAAAGACAGTGGAACACAGATGTATACCACCGTTTATTTAACCAACATAGGTTTTGCAATTCTTAATGAAGGTAGGATTCCACTCAGGCAACATTCTTACCTGCATTTAATCTATGCATAAGTTACAACATGTTTCTTTGCATATTCCTTCAGAGTGAGCACCATGGGTCATTTGCACCTACATGAATGAGCCATTACCATATCATAGGCATATTTATCCTGTTTGAGGTCCTGTGGTGCACTCATAATGTCAAGGATTCTGGCAGCAGAAAAGCAGGTGTCACCCTGTTTTTGAGCAGCTTAGACTGTAAAGAGTCAATGTTCCTGATTATCGAGTTGCAGTTAGTAGGACATTTCTAGTTAGATGTGCAGACTTAATCACAGATGTTATTTGCAGTCAGAAAATTGTTTAAAAAGATAAACCTGATTAAAACTATACAATGAGCTCTAAAAATTCAACTTTGAGCATGGTGAAGTTGTCTAAGTAGATTTCTGTTGAAGCTCTTCAGTCTTGATTTCCCAGCTACAAACATTAGAGACCATGGAATTGTTTTCTCTGTCTCGCTCATTATTCCGTTATGTATTTACCACTGAAGCCTGGAATAAGTGGCGTTTGACATACTACTGTTATGGAGAATGGCCAGCATTATCTTATGATATCATAATGCATGGTTCATCTGAAAGCTATGTGGCTTGCATGCCTGTTTACTTACTTGACAGAACAAGTTCCAAGGTATGCAATAGCACACCTAACTTCAGTAACCAGAAGCACTCAGATTTATGCACTCCCTGTGTTTTCTTAAAATTTGAGATTTACTTCTTTCCTTAAAGACTCTGTGGTGTGTTTCTTTTGTCACAGAGCACGTGATTTTGAAAACATATCCTCAAATGGAAAGGTAGCTGCCAGGTACAATAGCAAAAGTTTATGTCTTGAAATGCAGACCTAAAACATGACATTTACTTTATTCTGTGATCAATGTAAGTAACTTAAATGCAGTATGTTGACGTTTACCTGTTTCGGCAAGTTAACATAGAAACAAAGATCTTGTTTCAAGTGAACGCAGATCTACTTTTAATTAGAAGAGCACTGTTTACATTTCAAGGGCCTCATTTCTTCTCTTTTCACATATTACAAGATATTTATTCAGTGTTTTGACTTATTGTGGTTATCATGCTTAGCATTTGTCTAGTGCTTCAAGTGATAGTGATAACAAATAAGAGTTTCCTGTCATAACAAAATGAAAGAATGTTCTTGCATCACTTTATACAAGGATGACTCATTTGTCAAATATTTCACTATAACCATGAATCTTATCCAATACAGTTGGCTCATTCTGAACATAATTCTGTATATACTGCAACTAGCAGGCATACATTTAAAACATTATTTTATGGCATGCTCTTTGAATCATATTCCATTTTGATAGATGGCTGAAAATAGCTTTAATTAGATCTTTATGCCATATGACAATTATACAGACACATAAAGGAGTTTATTACTCATGAAATCAATACTGACTGCAATTTTTGTTATAGAAAAAGTGGAAAATTTCATATCCTCTTTACTATTAATCATTTTCAAGAGGACTGTTCGAGGAATACTGACTGCTTTCAGTTATTTTTGCCCCATGAGTATAAATGGTAGACTTTACACAAAAAGATAAACATAGTCTCATGAATTTGTCAGTGATTAATACTGGGATAATTATCTATAAAACACTATTAGAACATGTTTCATGCCTACCTTTGTGATGCCAAGAGCAACTGGGTTTGACTAGCAACCCCTGCACAGGAGGAGTCAGGCAGGGAGGGGAAGGAGTCAGGCAGGGAGGGGATGGGTGAGAAAGGTAGCACATTCATAGGGTCATACTGAGCAGTGTGATTTCCCTGGCAAAACCTGGAGAAATCACTACTTGTACTTTGAGTGAAAAGGCAGGACTGCTTGAAGTGAACACCCTTTGTGGAAGTGAGTCGATGCGTTCATCTCATTACACATCCATCCTTGGTGTTTGACAAGTGCATGTGAGGGACAAAGCATCAAAAACAGCAAACATCTCCAACCACACCTGATGGCAGTCTGAATGGTGGCCCCTCCTATTTAAATCATCACCCTGGAGATGTAAACAAATAAGGTGTTTGGCTGGGAGAAGGCTGATGATCAACAGACAGTGTGTGTGTGTGTGTGGGGGGGTGGTAGAAGAAACATATGCTTCTGGCTTTAAAGTTAATGGAGAAGCTACATCATTAAAATTAAATAAAATGTATATTTTGTAACTCAGTTGTTTTTTCCTCAAAAACATTTAAAAAGATGACTCAGTCATTATAAGTTTTACTGAGCAAGTAAGATCAAGCAAGATGTGTGACATGAGCCAGCAGTGATATATTTACAAAGCAATAACAGTCTAAACAAAGAAGTTAAATTAATAACATAGACTCGTTAACAAAGATAATTACATGATAATATATTGTTATTCTTATTCTTACTATATTAATTATGCCTAGTAGGATAATTATTGTTGCCCATCGGTTTCATACTTAGCACTGCTTGCTTATATACGTTTAAGAAAAAAATGAAATACACATAGATAGAGCATTATCTGCTCTATCTAATGCTCTATCTATGTGTGTGCCTTCTGTGGAAGGCTGGTCATCGGGCTGGCAACTCGACACTGTAAAACTCCACTACCAATCATGAGTGCACAGGTGATCTGCTGTGGCGACCCCTAACCGGGAAAAGCCGAAAGAAGAAGAAGAAGAAGAAGAAGAGCATTATCTGCTCTACCATTCTTAAAATAATTGTGTGAGCCTTTACACATAAAGGGCAGGATTCATGAAGGCTTACACGGAGTTTAAGAGTAGTGTAAGCCTCCGTGTAAGCCTCCCGATCCAGGAACAGCCCAAACCTCTGTGTAAGAGACTAGCTAAAACGTCTCTTACACGGACTGGGCGTGGAAATGCTCAATACCTCATTTGCAGCTGAAAGATATGCAAATGAGGTATTTGAGCGATCCAGGAAGCCCAAACCAGTCCGTGTAACGGACGTTTTAGCTGCAGAAATGTACTCAGCTGACAACTGAGTACATTTCTGCAAAATTTACAACGGAGCTATGTCAGCTCCAAATAAAGGTTGCATATGTGTCATCTAGCATGCCAATGGCCAAATATGTGGCCATTGGCATTAAAAAGTGATGCAAAATTATGTAAAATAACATTTTTTTTTCGGGGGATTTTGATGTTTAACTGTAGCGCACCCCCGCGCAAACAGGGTGCACTGCCTAAAAGTGAAAACCGAAGCTTATAAGCCCACAATTGTGGGTTTTATGTAGTACATGGAATGACAATGCAGAGACTAGCAGACCAAAAACAATATGGCCATCGTGTAGTGGTTGCCAAGGGGGGGAAGCTCAGTATAAGAGATGTAACTAAACATTACTAGGCAATCCTATGTAAATGAGAGTTACAATACTGAATCACACTGCCACATAGCTAATGAGCACTTTTCGAGTAGTGTAAGAGTTACAGAAGGGGGAGGAATAGAGTAAGAGGTAGGTGACATCACGGGGGGGAATGATAGAAATAAATGTATCACATTGGAGAGCAGTATAACGTGACAGATGACAGACAGACATCAGGGAGAGAGGTGTGTCCCAACAGAACACTAGGAAAGTCAAGAAATAGAGGGTGTACACTATCCCTACACTCAAACTTTCTTGATATACGTGCATGCGCGCGTGTGCATGCTTGTAAGGCAGGTTCACCATGTGGGAGCGTGTCGCAAACCATTTAAAACGGTTTGCGTGGGCGTGCACGTGTGTAAGGCAATGTAAACATCAGGAAGCCTGTTGCCTGATGTATAAGGCTGTGTGCACGCGTTTTCCCATGAATCAGTCAAGTCCAAACCATGTAAGTATGTGTGCGCGGGTCTAAGCCAATGTGAGCATGCTTATGCTGGTGTGCACATTGCTCCCCCTGAGGAAACAGAGAGGAAAAAGGAAACAACCAGATTACAAGGAAGCTGTCAGAGAATACTGCTGGAGTTAATTGGTGATAACAATTAGAAGCAGGCAATTACACAGGCAGACTAGAAGCCCAACCCAGCACTTAAAACACTGCAAACAGCAGTGCAGGGTGTTTCTCTCAAGAGATACTGCAAGAAAGGAGTAAGCTATCAGAATTGAAAACTGAAAAAGCTGAACTCAGAGCAGAAATGCTAGGGGCTGCCATAGCTGTTATAATCAGGCATAGGCGAATTGCTGAGGGTGGTGACAATGCAGATGCTGACAGACAACCCAGAGTGAGGAGAAGGAGAAGAGTATACAGGCCCAGGGTCACCTACCATGGGTTACATGAGCTGGAGATAGTAGAGCGCTACAGAGTGGACAGAGACCTTCTGCAGCAAATTGTTGAGCTGTGCAGGCCACGTCTCACACACAGAATCAACAGAGGGGAACCCATCCCAGTGGAAACGAAGGTATGTGTTGGCCTAAGAATACTAGCAACAGGTACCTTCCAGAGACCAACTGGCGATATGATGGGGATATCACAGGCATCAGCCTCCAGGGTACTACACCAGTTCCTGGATGCCATGTCAGCACATGTCTGTGATCATGTATATTTCCCCAATGACCGTGAGGTTGTGGCCAGCAATATGCATCTCTTCCAGCAAATAGCGGGATACCCTGAGGTACTGGGTGCAATAGACTGCACGCACATACGCATCAAAGCACCAGCCGATGAGCGGGGTAGAGCCTATATTAACCGCAAGGGATTCCCCTCCATCAACTGCCAGGTCATGTGTGATGCCCAGGGCATAATAATGAATGTGTATGCTGGCTGCCCTGGGAGCTACCATGATTCCCACATCTAGCATCTGACACAGCTGTACCAATCATTTGCCAGTGGGGACTTCCCACACGGACACCTAGTGGGGGATGCAGGTTATGCACTTGAGCCGTGGCTGATGACACCCATCAGAAATGCACACACACCTGAACAGGAATGCCATAATGAGGCACACGCACAAACACGTAATGTCATAGAGCGTGTGTTTGGGCTGCTCAAGTCACGGTTCCGGTGTCTGGACACATCTGGTGGAGCCTTGCAGTACACACCAACTACATGTACCCAAATGATCATGATAATATGATCCTGCAGAAACAGCTGCAGCAGGACCAGCATAGGGCTGGGCCAAACATACCCCCACCATTGCCAAGGCCACCACAGGCAGAGGGTGACTTGGAGGAGGAACAACCTGACCTTGCCCCAGTAGGCAGAAGGAGGCGTGCCCAGTATGCCCTGGCCTTGGCAAAGAGGCAACGCATAGCCCATACACTGGCTCAGTAGGAACACTGGGACTGATACCCCCTCCGACTCACTCATATAGTAACAGGGACGCCTAACATGACACAACCTGCTTCCAAACATGTACAGGGAGTGTAGTATGTGCATCCGACAGAGGCAGCCCTGCAGCACCACCTGAGACATGAATGCTATGTGTTAAGTAATGTAACACCATGTACCATATGCACACCTGAGGACCCTGACTAACATCTACCCTCACCAATCATGAACCACAAAAACACAAACCCACCTTCATAGGTACCACAAGGGATAGGAACCTAGATGTAATGCTACCCAATGCCAGAAGTATAAACAGCAAGATGCGTGCAGTGTAAACGCACACAGTATAGAGAATGTAGATATCAATGTTGTAATAGAAACCTGGGTCAAAGCCCACATCAGCACCCTAACACTACCAGGTCACACCTCATACAGTGATGTACAGCTGCAAAACATGGAACAAGCTACAAAACGAGGGTGACTAGCAATAAATGTCATGGATAACCACACCCCCATGTTGGTACCACAACAAGAAGCAGCATGGATTAGCCATGGTCAAATACCAATGGCTAAAACTGCCTACCACTATATAGCTTGCTGCAGACCACTGTCCTAATAGCAGGAACTGCACCAGGCCTATGTTGGAATACATGAAGATATCAAGCCCCCCAAACCACATTATATTGCTTCACTGAAAATACCTACACATACACCATAGTTTCATAGTTTCATAGTTTACTACTAGGCTATCTGCCCTAGTGCATTTATAAGCCTAGCCATAGTGATGTGGCTATTGCCACCCCTTATAGTGGTAATAAGTGTACAGAATAGATTCGAATATTGTGTCTCTGACTTAGTAGTGACACATTATGACCCCTTTACTTAATTGAATTAATTGACTGTGCCTCTGTCTAGTAGTGACACAGGGAGGACCCTGGGGTAAACCTACGATCTCACATCCACTTGTCCAGATTTCTCTTGAAGAGAGTCAGTGAGGGACTCTGTCTAACATGAACTGGGATTCTGTGCTAGAGTGTGAGAAGCCTCTGAGTTATGAATCTGTCCCTCCAGCATGTCCTATACATGTATGTGCTGAGGTTCAAATCTTTAGCTCTCATGGTTCTGGTGGATTTGGATTGCTTGCAGTGGAGCATGTCCATCAAATCCTGATTGGACATGGTCTTGTATGTCAGGCATAGGTCACCTGTAAGTAGGCGGTATGCTACTGAATAGAGCTGGATTTTCTTTAGTCTGGAAGCATATGACATGTGTTGTAGACCCTTGATCCTCTTGGTAAGGTACTTTTGGGGTCTCTCCAGCTGTTGCAAGTGCTGGGTGAGGTACATACCAAATGGGGCTTTGTATTCAATCATGGGCCTGATAAAGAAGAAGTATAGGGGTACAATGACCTCCTTTGATCTGGATGGAAAACCCTTCATGATAAGGTGGGCAAGATATAAAGTCTTTCTAACCACTTTGGCAACATGGGTGTCAAATGAGAGGTCACTATCTACATGGGTCCCCAGGTGTCTGATTTTTTTTTCTGTGCTCAGTGGGTTGCTGTCTATGTGTTAATTTGTGGGTACTTTGTTCCTCCCAAAGGGGATGACTACACATCAGTTGCATTCAGTTTCAGGCCATGATTCCGGCATCAGCAATCTGTTTTTATGAGGGCATTCTGTAGGATGTGTGTGCCGGCTGATGTATTCACTATGGTGCCTAGGTTGCAGTCATCTGCAAACTGTGTCAGCCACAAACCTCGTATGTTTGCTTTCACATCTGAAAAGTAAATGCCAAATAAGAGGGGTCCCAGGACAGATCCCTGTGGGACACCACTTGTGACTGGCTTTGAATCTGACAAGGCACCTGCAATGTCGACTTTATGGGTTCTGTTTTTTAGCCATTTTGCAACCTATCCTGTGACATATGGATTTATATTTCAGCTGTTGAGCTTGTCTATGATGCCTGAGTGGGGTATTGTGTCAAAGGCCTTAGCCAAGTGCAGGTAGGCTGTGTGGACCGCTTAGCCCTCATCAATGGCCCTACTGAGAGGTTCAAAATAGTCAACTAGGTTCAAAAGGCAGGATCTGCCCTTTACAAAGCTGAACTGGGTGGGATCAAGAGTCTGTAGGTCACCAATGTCTCTGTTTAAGAGCTCCATAATGACTCTTTCCATAGCTTTGCAGACAAGGCTGGTTAAGCTTGTGTGGTGGTAGTTCCCAGGGTCTGTGGAGGCATCTCCTTTGTGGAGTGGGACCACTGTTGCTGTACGCCAGTGTTCAGGTACATATCCTGTAGCAAGGCTAAGGTTAAACAGCATTTTTATATACGGGTTTAGCTCCTCTTGGAGTTCACGTAGCACGCAACTGGGGATACCATCAGGTCCCATTGATGCTGTGTTTTTGTCTTTGCTGAGTGCGGCTCTCACATGGACATCTGAGATGACAGTGAGGTTACATTCAGCTGTGATAACTATCGTCTTTTGGGGGTGAGGGAGGGAGAAAATTGCACTGAACCTGTCTGCCAGAATGTTGCCAATATCTGTCGGGTCACTGAAATTTATGTTGTTGTGTACCAACTCTGAGCATATCTGAGGGTTCCCACCCAGGTTTCTGACATAACTGAAGAAGGCATTGTGGTTATCTTTATTGTCTTTGGTGATTTTTGTCTCAAAGTTGACCTTGGATGTCTTTATGAGAGAATGTAGCTTTTTACTAGTGCTGATCACAGCTGCCTTCCCTTTAGGAGATGTAGCTCTGTCTTGCATTAGTATCCTTCTTTTGTTATACAGTTCGTTTATGGCTGGGGTCCACCAGACAGGCCACTTTCCCTTGGTGGAGAGGGTCTTGGTTTTATTTGTGATTGCATGGTCCATGCTTTCTTGGAGATATCTGTAGAAAGCATTTGTGAAGGAGTCACCATTGTGTGTTGTGGTTTCCACTGGCCCAGTGGGCTTAAAGGATACCATCTCAGTCTGAAGAAGTGTGAAGTCAGCTTTTGAGAAGTTTGTCACTATACTCTTTGTATTATACTAGCACCGACACATTTGTAGAAAATTTCCCAGAATCCATCAAACAAAATGAACATGCAAAATGTAACACTTCCACAAGAGGGGTAAGCATACTGGATGTGATAATCAGAAATATGTGTACTGGATGTCAAGATGAGAAGTGTATCCCTCACTGGTAAGACCAGACCATAGAGTAATCACACTGTAGTTACACATCCCGACCCCAGTCCCTGGCCAGAATACCACAGTGAAATACATGTATAAAGCATAGCTTGCACCCCTACAAACCAATGTGGAATCCATGAAAGGCCCTGTGCAAGTCCAGAATATGGGACACAATGCAGAACATGTTATACAGGCATTCCATGAACACAGCCAAGAGTGCTTGGAGTCTGCAATCACAAATAACAACAAGACACAATGCCATACACCCAGGCATCTGGCATGCTGGACTCCAGCAATTACTAAACCATTGAAGAGAATGAGGAAGCTACCACATGATAGATCAAACATAAAAAGTGAAGTAATCAGTGATCACTAGTATGGCAATAAAATGTGTCCACACATACAATCCACTAAGGCCAGGCAAAACAAGTAGAATCTGTGAATCCAGAGGCAATGTGACACATGTCCCAAGTACACACACAACAACAACTCACCCCAATAAATACAAATATATGTGATAGACGCAACCAGGTAGCCGAACCAGAGCCTGAGCACCCCCAAATCAGTACTGTCAAAACTAGTCAGGAGGAGAAGGTAACCACATACACCACAAACCCAGTCCCACATAGACCTACAATGACTGTAAACCAAACACATAAACACAAAAACATTCCCAGAGGCCCTAATTACAAACACACAACACCAACACAAGCCTCCAAAGCAGACACCCAATAAAACAACCTCCAGACATAGCACATGTAACACATAGTACACAAAGCTGGTGTGCCAAACAGTCACAGGACAGAAGGAGAAACAACATGCCTGATACAGTTGTAATAGGTGACTCCATAGTGAGACATGCTGCTGTTCCAGGGATGGCTTGCACCTGTTACCCATGGGTGTCTGGATATTGCCTAAGGCTGTTGCAACCTACAGAGATCCTTTTGTAGGCAAGGCCGAAAAGACTAACCCACCACCATAGAAAACAAAACTGGAAAGAAACAGAAGGGTAATGCTGATCAATGCCAGACGTGTAAACCTCAATATGCATGCTCCTGAGGCCCTCCCCAGTATGGAGAACATCGATGTCTGTCCAGTGATAGAAACCTGCTGCAAGCCTCGTGACAGCACACCAGCACTACCAGGTAATACCACATATCATGTGTTATGGCCACAAAACCTGGGACAAAACATAAAAGGAGGGTGAGTATCCATATTCAGCACAGACACCTATACGTCCAGTTAACTGACAATGCTTACGTCATTGCAGTCCACCCATGTGCAACTAACCGGAGGCAAGACTGCTGTACAGTCTGTAGCATGCTACAGACCACACTCTCACACACAGGAACCCCACCCTGCTGTCCTGAAGACAGTGGACAGTATGAATGTACCACCAAATACAAAACAAGGTACACACAAACTACCACATAGGTGGTAAACCATTATGTATGAAAGGAGTAATCAGGGACCTAGTGACACAAGTGGACAGTAACCTGTTATGTGACAGTCACATTGCCAATCTGGCTAGGAAGACTGTCTATATTGGACACTGTATCATGAAAGGAGTCACATCTACGTCAACAAAGGTCATTGTGCCCCTATACTGTTCCCTTATCAGACCCATAATGTAGTACAGTGCCTCATTTGGGATGTACATTACCTGGCACCTGCAGCAGTTAGAAAGACCTCAAAGGTACCTCACCAAGAGTTAGAAAGGGTCTCAAATATATGTCATATGCTGCCTGGCTGTAGACACCACAGCTGAATGCAGTCACATACAGCCTACACAGAGGCATTGTATGTCTGTTGTACAAGTCCATGTCCAACACAGAAGTAATGGACATGCTCCACCCCAGAAAACTCAAAGCCATCGGAGCTGTGTGAGTCAGAGATGTCAACCTCAACACATAATGAAATAGGATGTGCTGGAGGGACATATACCTAACCCTGAGGCTCTCCACACCCTGCAACAGAATACCACTACATGTTAGGCAGAGCCCCTCACTGACACTCTTCAACAGGAAGTTGGCAAAATGGATGGATAATTGTAGATGTACACTGGGGGTCTTTACTGTGTCATGTCCAGACAGAGGCACAGCTAAGTAAATCATAAATGGCCATAATATTCACATAGCAAGGGGTGGCAAAAGCCACACACACTGTGGCTAGGCTTAGAAATGCCCTAGGGTGGATAGCCTAGTATGAACCTATGAACCTATTATGATACAAATTTTACAGGACACTAAGGATAATCCCAATGCTGCTGAAACTGATGGTAGGAAGCGTGTTGTGAATTCCCAGATATGCTCTGGATCACACAAATATTACAAACAGCATACCAAACACACACACGTATTGCCAACATATATCCTGACAGGTGCAGTGCAACCCCCCCCCCATAATGCAAAATATCTTTCCCAGCAGACTGCTGCCTCCCTGACATTATGTCAGCCTTACCACAGGATATGTACCCAAAGAGCAGTGTATAACAACAGTGGTCGTTCTCAAGAAAGGTGTTGCCTGAATGGATACTAAAAACAACCACCACAGAATCCTGAGAAGCTTGGTCTGCACAGCTATGGAAAGGATCAGCATGTACCGCAGACATAAAGATATTGGGGATCTATTGACACCCGACCCTACCCAGTGTGGGTTTATTAAGTGCAGACCCTGCCTCTAAACATGTGTGACTCAGTTGAAACAGTAATTGAGGTCACTGATGAGGGCAATGTGGTCCACACAGCGTAGCTGGTCCTTGCAAAGCCTTCCATACAATACCCTACGTGTTCAATATAGATATGCTCACCAGCTTATATATACACCCCTATGTCACTAGAGGGGTTGCAAACCAGACCAATGACAGAACTGACATGGTCAGACATGCTGCAGCCATGTCAGACTACAAACCACATATAACAGGTATTCCACAAAGCTTGGTCCTGGGACCTTCCCCGTCTGGTATATATGCCCCATAGGTACAGGCCAACATGTAAGGACTATGCCTGAACATGTTTGCAGAGGACTACAAACTGCCCAACATATCTGACATTCCAGCTGACACAAGCATCCCACAAAAGGGCCACATAGAAACAGACAACTGGTGCCATAGCCATGTCAGCAAGTTAAATGGAGAAAACTGTATAGTCAACCTCTGTGGATATACAGTAAGTGACCATCAACTACCACATAGGTGTTAACCCATTACATACTTAACATGTAATGACAGACCTGGGTACACAAGGTGATAGATATCCTGCATTGGACAAACAGGTGGCTGTAGTGTTAACAGAACCAACCTAATCATGAAGGTTATGACATCCAGATAAGGGGAGATCATTGTGGTCCTGCAGCATACCTCTCAACTGTACAGATTTTTGCAGAATGTCCAGATTTTTGCATCATATTTTTGGATTGTTCCTCATAAATATTGTGTTTTTTTGACAAATCTCTGGGATGATCTAAGGATTTAACTCACTAAATAAAGACATGTATTTGAGTTTCAGACTTCATATCCTCCAGAAGAATGCATGCTAACACAAATCCTGTAATTCTAGCAACTTTCTAAGCCTGTACGAGCAATATTTAAAATGTGTCCTTATTTTTGGGCCTTTCTCCCCCATTTTGTCAGGCTTTGTCCAGATTTCTTGAGTTAAGAGGTTGAGAAGTATGTCCTGCAGTTATCCTTCATAAGCGTTACAATTGACTACAACAGCCCCTGTGGGGTGTACCTCAGCAGACACTTCCATCAACTGTAAAGTCCACAACAGTACCTCACCAGGAGTATCAAAGAGCTTGAACAGATGTAATGTGTTGCCTGATTAAACAGAGTGCAACTCCACACACTGCCATGCTGGCCACCCAGACGCAAGCTGTGCCTGATGTAGAAAGCCATGTCCAAGCTGGAATCAATGAACATGCTGCACCTTGTACAATCTGAATGGCAGTGAGCTATGCACATGAGGGACCTAAACCCCAGCACTGACATACATAGGACAAGCTGTACTGCATTATCCATAACACAGAAGCCACCCCACGCATGAGTAAACTACCAGTACAGGTTATCCATAGAGTCACTCGTTGATTCTTCTCAACAGGAATCTTAATGAGTGGATGGGAGATGGTAGGTTTACCCGGGGTATCACTGTTATGTCACGGGTAGACAGAGGCACAGTATACTAAACATGACATATGTCATGGCAAACTACACTTACAATGTGTTGAAGGACAAACACACTCTCTGACTAGCATTAGAAATGGCCTAGGGCACATCGGTAGTGTTTGCCAATGTACACCTATGTTGTGGAATACACTACTGATGTTGGACGAGGCTGTTGTAAGTAGTTAATATCTGAACATAATGCAACATGGTCAGATGTGCACAACTGGACCCTAACCAGGCTGTTGTGCTCACTATGGAAATGTAAAGCAGTGATAGGACTAAAGCCCAGGATACTGTCCACCACAGTGAAAGTACTGAACCACTACACTATACAGTACTACAGTGTTAGGTCAGTATGAACGGATGTTGACAATTGTATGCAAAGTATCCCATGCAAACCCTGCAGGCACAGTATAATCCCTGTTGTGTTCACACAAAAAGCATTTGGACAGTAACTACACAACATGACACAGAACACACAACCATAAACAGGAGATATTTGTTGAAGTTCACACTCATCCACAAATGTGATGGGCTGCAGAGTTCAACATATGGAAAGCTCACACTGGGCATGCTCACACGCTTTGATAAATGAGACATCTTTCACACAAGATGCCATGGGAAGGCTGAACTGGGCATGCTCACACACTTAATCCAAATATCAGTTTAGCATTTTGCCACATATATCTGGTATATGTACGTGTTATTCCAGTAACCAACAGCATTATAGCAATCTGACCAGTGCTCACACTTAAATGACTACAGAGACATACATGATATAGTGGATTTCCCCCATATGCAAACATCTTCCACAGATACACAAGTTGTTCATACAAACAGGAAATGTTATGGCAATAAAGACCTGCAAACACTGCTATCAGCACCAAATAATGTGCATCTGACAGTTAAACATATGGGTGTAGAGGTCAACACTAGGCTGTTTGTCCTAGGGAATGACAGCTTATCCAGAGTGTGTGTGTGTGTGTGGGTGATTGTGGTTGGTCTGTGTGCAAGTCTGTGTGAGGGAAATGTTCCTTTTAGCAACTGGGAAAACACACCACAGGATGCTCATTCCCCTTTCTAAACACTGATGATGTCAGCACCATATAAGTATATCAGGAGGAAAAAAAATCACCCAGTGATCCGAATAGCGCACTCCGCTAATGTGTCCATCTCTAGTGTCATAACATAGGTAGGTAGGGGTTTGAATCCAGCAAGTGACAAGTGTGTGTGAAGGGGGGTTAGTGTGTATGAAAAAAACATCCCTTTTGGCAACTGTGAAAACACACCACAGGATGCCCATTCCCCTTTCTAAACACTGATGATGTCAGCACCCTATAAGTACATCAGGAGAAAGAAAATCTCCCAGTAATCTGAATAGCGCACTCTGCTAATGCATCCGTCTTTAGTGTCATAACATAGGTAGAGGTTTGAATCTAATAAGTGGCAAGTGTGTGTGAAGGGGGGTTAGTGTGTGTGTGTATGAAAGGCACATCCCTTTTGGCAACTGTGAAAACACACCACAGGATGCCCATTCCCCTTTCTAAACACCGATGATGTCAGCACCCTATAAGTATATCAGGAGAAAAAAAACCTCCCACTAATGCGACTAGCGCACTCTGCTAATGTGTCCGTCTCTAGTGTCATAACGTAACTAGGTAGGGGTTTGAATCCAGCAAGTGTGTATGAAGAGGGGTTAGCGTGTGTCTAAGTTTATATGAAAAGAACATCCCTTTTGGCAACTGGGAAAACACACTACAGGATGCACATACCCCTTTCTAAACAATAGCACAATTATTTATGGCTTTTGATTCCAGACATGTCACGTGTGTTTTGCTCACACAGAATGCCCATGTGTGCAGGTTGTTTCTCACAATAATGCATGACATCGATTAAACCAGTTATGGCAATGCACACATGATGTATGTGTGTGCCAAATACACATATGTACCTGTGACCTTCAATAGTTACCATGTGTGATGCCTGCCACATGTGAATACATGGTATTTGCACTGGGTAACATTATGACTGTGGTCTTCTGTGCAGGTGCTGCATGTGGGATGTGTATATACAGTGTGAGATGTAGATGCTATCAACCTAGTAGTGAGGGATACACACCTGGTCTGGGGCATATAGTCTACATGTTGTTGATGAACAGGTGCTGCATGTTTTCACCTGTTGTGGGAGTGGTAAGAAGTTGTTCCATAGCAATGCAGTGACTGCATGCTAAGAACCTTTCAGCTAGGGTGTTGTAGCTACAGTAATTCATTAGCATTCAGTAATATGTCAGCATTCCTGGTGAGGGTATGATGCCAACCAAGGTCAGGGTTCTAACAGCCTGTGCCACTTGCTCAGTGAGCCCTTCCATGTTCCCTATCATGTATTCCAGTGAGGGACATCACACGTCAGCTGTAGTGGCATGGACAATGACTGAGTCATATGTGTCCATGCATCTGACTTACCTGTATGCTTGTGTTATGTGGTTGACCATAGTGCCCCATGAGCATATCAGTGTGACCTCCACCTTGTCCAGCCTGGTGAGCATGACCTCACTGTACTGGACAACAAAAGTACCTAACACAACTGCAGCAGGAGTGTTGTATAGCTGTACAGATTGTGCTTGTTTGGCACACAGGATTTGTGTGCTATGTATTATGCGTGCTGTGTCCAGGCCTAACGTATGCCTGTGTGCCAGCTGCAGAGGTGTCTGCCACACAGGCAGGATGCCATTCTTAGGCTCCACGAATTTCCCGGTGTGTTCCCGTGCTTGTACTGCTGTCAGTGTAGGTCTACATCAGACTGGTATTGCAGTCACTGTAGTATTTCATGCCACCTGACAGGTTATGCCAGTACTGGGTTCAGAGTGCTTAGTCCACAGTTTGGCTATGTGTTTCCATCCCATACATGTGTTGTGCATCCATGGGTAGGGGATAGGGTTGACTGTGTACATGTGGCAGCTGTGACATTACTACATGACTCACATATTCCACAACTGTACCATAGAGGTGACTGACAACTGACCTTTGCACATGCTACCATAGTATTGAGATTGCATTGGTGATTAACAGCACATAGGGCCAATGGTGAACAAGATACATGGGTTCATAGGTTCATACTAGGCTATCTGCCCTAGGGCATTTATAAACCTAGCCAGAATGTGTGTGGCTTTCACCATGCATTGTAAATCTATCTTGCTATGCCCTTTTCCAAGGTTAGTATACTGTGCCTCTGTCTAACAGTGACACATAAGTGATACCCAGGGTAAACCTACAATGTCCCATCCAGTCATTAATATTCCTCTTGAAGACAGTCACTGAGTGACTCTGCCTAACCTGTATTGGGATAATATTCCAGAGTGAAGGGAGCCTCTGAGTTATGAATGTGTCCCTCCAGCATGTCCTATGTATATCACTCCTGAGGTTCAAGTCTTTCCAGCGTGTAGCTTGATGGGATTTGGATATTCTGAGGTGCAGCATGACCATTAAGTCAGGGTCTGACATGGCTTTATATGTCAGGCACAGATTGCCTATGAAGAGGCAGTATGCCACTGAGTAGAGCTGCTGTTTCTTTAACCAGTCAGTATGTGGCATCTGTTTGAGCCCTTTGATCCTCTTGTTGAGGCACTTTTGTGGTCTTTCCAGTTGCTGCAGGTGTCTGGTAAGGTGCATGCCAACAGGGGCATTGTAGTCAATTATGGGCATGATGAGGGATGAGTAAAGAGGCACAATGTCCTCTTCTGATCTACATGTGAATCCCTTCATGATGAGGTGGCCTATATAAAATGTTTTTCTAACCACTTTGGCCATGTGGTTGTCAAATGAGAGAATGCTATCAACTTGTGTGCCCCAAGGTCCATAATTCCTTCTTCTGTACTTAATGGATTAACACATATGTGGTACTTTGTGGTCATTTTGTTTTTGTCAAAGGGGATGACTATACACTTTTTGGCATTCAGCTTCAGGCCATGGCTGTGGCACAAGTCGTCTGTTTCTAAGAGACCCTTTTGGAGGATGCGTGTGTTGGCAGGAGAGTTGATTATGGCGTCCAGTTTGCAGTCATCTGCGACTTGCTCAGCCATAGTCCTTCCATGTTGGCCTGTACCTATGATAAATATATAATGAACATGACAGCTCCCAGGGCTGAGCCTTGTGGGACACCACTTGTACCTGGTTTTGAGGCTGACATGGCTCCAGCAATTCTAACCATGTGTGTTCTGCCCTTGAGCCACTGTGCAATATCCATAGTGACATAGGGGTTAATATGTACACTGGTGAGCTTCCCTAGAATGCACAAGTGGGGTATTGTATCAAAGGCTTATGCAAGGTCCAGGTAGGCTGTGTAGACCACCTTCCCCCTGACAGTGGCCTTGATGACTGTTTCAAAGCAATCAAACAGGTTTGAGAGGCAGAATCTGCCATTAACAAAGCCAAACTGTGTATGATGCAGTGTCTGTAGGTCCCCAATATCTATATTTATGAGGTTCATGATGATCCTTGCCATAGCTTTGCTGACCAAGCTATTCAGATTTATGGGGCGATAGTGTCCAGGATCCGTTAAGGCACCAGCTAAATGTAGAGGGACCACTGTTGCTGTACGCCACTCTTTGGCCACATATCATGTAGTAAGGCTGGGATTGAACAGTAGTGTTAATGTCTGGGTGTAGCTCTTCTTGGAGTTCATGTAGGACACAGCCTGGGACACTGTCTGGTCCCATTGATGCAGTGTTTATTGCTTTGGAGAGGGCAGCTCTTACCTGAGCATCTGAGATGTCAGGGGGGGCAGCACTCTGCTGGGAGAAATATTTGCCCTTTTGGTGTGGAGGGGGGGAGAAGTTAGCAGTGAACCTGTCCACTAGGATGTTGGCAATGTCTGTGTGTTTGGTATTTCTTTTGACATCTTGGACTACCTCTGAGCATATCTGGGAATTACCACCCAGGTTCCTAACGTAACTAAAGAAAGCCTTGTGATTATCGTCAGTGTCTTGTGGAATCTTCTCTCAAAGATGGCCTTAGACAATCTTATGAGTGCCTGTAATTTTCTTCTAATACTCATCAGTGATGCCTTCACATTTTTGGAGTTTGTTGTATCATTTAGTAGCTTCAACCTTCTGTTGTATAGTTTGTTTATGGCTGGTGTCCACCACACAGGACGTCTGCCTTTGGAGGATTGGGTCTTGCTTTTATTTGGGATTGCATGATCCATGCATTCCTGAAGGTGTCCATAGAATGCCTTTATACAGGTATCTGCAGTCTGGTCCATATTTTCAACAGGCCTGGGGGCTTTGAAGGTTTCCACATCATTTATGAGGAGTGTGAACTTGCTTTACATGAATTGTTGACTGTATTCTTCTGTGCAGGGGGTGGCCTTGGGATGTGAATATCCAGTGAGATTAGTTTATGGTCTGATCTTACCAGTGAGGGATACACTTCTGGTCTGGAGCATAGAGTCTCCATGTTGGTGATGATCAGGTTCAGTATGTTTTCCCCTCTTGTGTGAGTGGTAACAAGTTGTTCCATAGCATTTTGGTATATAAATTCTAGTAATCTTTGGGCTAGGGTGTTGGAGCTACAGTCATGCTCCCAGTCTATGTTTGGGTAGTTTAACTCACTCAATATAATGGTGTATGGACAGACCTACATATTTCCAACTGTTTTCAGGAAGGCCAAGTGTGGTTCTTGTGTTTGTGAGGGTGGTCTGTAGCAGGCTATAATCTGGAAGTCAGTTTTACCCATTGTTACTTGCATATGGATAGTCTCTGATGTTTGGTGCTTTGCCACCAACCTGGAGGTGTGGGTATCTTGGATGAATATCAGTACAACCCCTCCTTTTGTGGTTTTGTGCAAGCTTTGGGCCTGAAAAGCATGGTATGAGGTATAACTTGGTAGTGCTGGGGTGCTGTTGGTAGCCCTGAATCCGGTATCTGTTACTGCACAGATAGCGATGTTCTCCATGCTGAGGAATGTTTCGAGTGTGTGCATCATCAGGTTTAGAGTCCTGCAGTGGCATATATGACTGCTCACATGGACAGATGCCAGGTAAGTCATATGCAAAGTATCACAGGCAACATACATGTGAACAGGAGAAACAGTGACATTCTGTCAAGTGAGACATGAACATACATATAGTAAGCTATGCAGATGTCACTAGGAGCCCACAGAAGCTGTGTAACTCTGCACGGCAGGTCGGATCAGTATTCCAGGGTAACTGCAAGGAAACATGCATGCAAACATAGCTACTGTAAGCAGGGCTGCATGTAGTCCATTGTACAACAAACAAGCTGTACCACTTTCAGTAGGTAACACTGCAAATGCTCACCAGCTGACATATGCATACCTATGTCACCAAAGGTGATACTTACCAGACCACAGACAGAAATGACATGGCCAGACATGCTGCATCCCACATGAACACATATCACAAGCAACACAGACCTCACAAAGTCAGTGTTCTTAACAGACACAGCCCATAAGGCCAAACACAATGTGTGACACACCTATAATAGGTGATGCCATAGTCAGACACACTGACGTCCCACTCTCCAGACTGAGCAAGGTGAGGGTCACATTTAGCTACCTGTCGGGTGATAGAATGTGCCACATAACACAAGCACTCAGGTCACTCCACAGCAAGTACAAGTATGAGGCAGTCATTGTCCATGCTGGTGTGAACAACCTGAGACGTACCTCCCTGGACCACATGGAAAGAGACACAGAGGAGCTCTTACATCATCCTCTCAAACTCAGGAATCCCACACAGCCTTCATGACGACACAGGAGAGTATAGATTTCTCTGCAAACACCATCATACTGGGTGACTTCAACTACCCAAACATAGACTGTGAACATTACTCAAGCCACAATACCCAAGCTCTAGGGTTCCCATAGTTCAGAAACTCTTTAGCTATGGAACAAGTAGTCAACATTCCCACAAGAGGGGAAAATATACTAGACCTGATCATCACAAACATGAGTACAAAATGCTCACCACTTGAAGTATATCCCTCATTGTTGCAATCGAACCATATACTAATCACACTGGAGTACTGGATCCCCCACATATGCAAACCTCAAACACATCTATGTGTGTGCGGGAAATGCCCCTATTAGCAACTGTGAAAGTACACTACAGGAAGCAGATTCCCCTTTTGAAACACTGATGATGTCAGCACTCTTTAACTATATTACCTGAAGTAAAGCTCTCCAGTAATTCATATAGCATGCTCTGCTAATGCATCTGTCTCTAGTGTCATAACATAGTTAGGTAGGGGGTTGAATCCTGCAAGGGGAATGTATGTGAGTTAGTGTGAGTGGGGGTTGTGTGTGTGCATAAGGCTGTGAGGGAAAAGTGCCTTCTGCCAACTGGGAGAACACACTACAGGGTACACATCCCTCTTCCTAAACACAGATGATGTCAGCACCCTCTAAGTACAGCATTAGAAAAAATTTCTCCCACTAATGCAAATAGTGCACTCTGCTAATGTGTCTGTCTCTAATGTCATAACACAGTTAGGTAGGAGTTTGAATCATGCAAATGGAAAGTATGTGTTTTAGTGTGAGTGGGGTTAGTGTGTGTGCACAATGCTGGGGGTGGGATGTGGCTTTTGCCAAATGGGGCTACGCACTGCAGGGTGCACATTTCCCTTAACAAACAGTGATGTTGACAGCACCCTATACAAACAACATGACAACAGAAAACTGCCAGTACTCAGTATAGTGCTACATGCTACTGTAACACGCACATGTACCAGAACATACCTAGATAGTGTTTTGAAACCTGAATGTGGCAAGTGTGTGGATGTGGGATGTTTCTGTGGGTGCATTTCCATATGGAAAACATGTTGGATGTGGCAATCAGGGAACCACAGTACCTGATGCACATTACACTTTTAAACTAATGAGGTTGCCTGCACCCTGTGAGTACAGGTAGAGAAGAGGAAATCGGTAATAATCCAAATAGTGCACTTTTCAAATGTGTACCTGTCATGTGTCGACAGCTACTCATGTAGGGTAATAAATAATGGAAATGGCAGGTGAGCGTGTGCATGTGTGTGTGTAAATGCATGTGTGACAGAACAGATACATATAGCTGAATCTACAATACAGCACATGATGCACATTCCCATAGTCATGGTAGCATGTGATGGTGTGCAGCTGGTACACTTTGGTAAGTAGTATGGGTGCAGATAACAATTCAGGACATTCATACAGTTACTGCAGCAGGAATGCTGGGATATACACACAATCATAGTGGAACAGTGAACAGTTACCAACATGTTACTACTTATACACATCTATGTAGTCACCCTGTGCATCAGCAACGTGTTTACCTTTTCCTGCACTGATGTTGTAGTATGCAGGAGGTGGCACAGTGTCATCATATGCACAGGGTGTGGGTTAGGTATGCCCAAGCCAGCCACTGGTACCACCAATTGACATGTGTGTGTATGTGTGTTTGTGAGGGGCAGCAGTACAGGGTGGACCAGTGTTGGTGCAGTGTGTATGTGTATGAGTTTGCCCTAGGTGTTAAATTTCTGCATGTGTGTAAGCATGCACACAGTCCCACATAATGGCTGCCATGTACAGGGTTTTATGGACAGCCACAGACTGCACCTGTCAGGTCATCCAGATCAGTGTCTGTGGGCATGGACACAGTACCTGTGCCTGGCAGGGGTGCTACAGACCGTATCCAGTACTAACCCAGACTGGGTACTGTCATCGGAAGTGGGTGTGTGTTGACTGAACACAGTTCCCTGTTGGGACTGTCCAGAGCCACGTGCATGTGGTCTCCTGGGGCGTCCTGATGACAGCACTAACCCAGCATTGCTGGGGCTGCTGCTGGCACTTGAGGTGCATGAGTGGGCCTGTTGTCATCCACGGCAACTGCCAGCTGGTGCTGTTGCTGGCATATGGCCACGCCGACGCCGCAAACGCACACCATCGCCCTGGCCCATGGACATCTGGTTGTGGAGCAGCTGTTGTATGTCCCCACAATGTCTGTCAACGACATCTGTGAAATTACTAATAGCATTCGCAATGTCACGCATGCCATCTGTCATGGCTGTATGACATGCTGTCAGCTCCCTCAGACCCTGTCTGGTGTACCTTTCCATACATGCCTGTGCCTGAATAACAGTCTGAAACATAGTGGAGGTTGCACTCAAGTCACTCCAAGGCAAATATGACTCACTCATTGTCCATGCTGGTGTGAATGACCTGACACATACCTCCCTGGACTACATGAAAAGAGACAGAAAGGAGCTCTCTGAGCATGTAGCCCAAGACAGTATGACCCTGACCTTGAGTAGCATCTTACCCTCACCAAGAATGATGCCACAATATCAAGGCAAGATGATCACTTTCAACAATTGACTGAAGTACTGGTGTCATTCAAAGATGATCCAATGCCTGTCAGCTTGGGATGATATGCTGTACAAGCCACGATGCTTTGCTAGGGACAGCTTGCACCTGTCACCCCTGGGATTTTGGATTTTGGCAAAGGCTCTTGCTACACCCATAGTGCCTTTATTAGGCAAGGCTCATAAGGCAAACCCACATCCATAGGTATCACAAAGGATGAGGAACTAAGAGTAATGCTACTCAATGCCAGAAGTCTAAACCTCAAGATACACGCACTCAAAACTCTACTTAGCATTATGGACATCGATATCTGTGCAGTAACAGAAACCTGGTTCAGGTTTCCCAAGAGCACACCAGCACTACCAGGTTATACCTGTTACCATTCTTGTCGGCCCCAACACTTGGACCAAACAACAAAAGGAGGGGGAGTATCAATATTCATCAAAGATACCACACCTCCACATTGGTGGCAAAGTACCACATAGGTGTTAAGCCATTAAGTACAGAAGAAGTAATTGGGGACCTGGGGAACAAACTTGATAGCAATCTGTCATTTGACAACCACGTGGCCAAAGTGGATTGAAAAACATGTTATATAGCCCAGCTAATCATGAAGGGATTCACATGTACATCAGGGGAGGTCATCGTGCCTCTTTACTCATCCATCATCAGGCCTATAATTGAGTACAATGCCCCTTTTGGGATGTACCTAACCAGACATCTACAGCAACTGGAAAAACCCCAACAGTACCTCATCAAGAGGATCAAAGGGCTCAAACAGATGCCATATGCTGCCCGGTTAAAGAAAATCCAGCTAGACTCAGTGACATACTGCCTGTTCAGTGGCAATCTGTGCCTGACGTATACAGCCATGTCCAACCCAGAAGTAATGGACATGCTGCACCTCAGGAAATCAAAATCCCATACAGCCACACGCTCAAGAGACCTGAACCTTAGCACTGGAATAAATAGGACATGCTGGAGGGACAGATTCATAACCCAGAGGCTCCCTTCACTCTGTAATGAACTCACAGTACAGGTTAGGCAGAGTCCCTCATTGACTCTCTTCCATAGGAATCTGGATGAGTGGATGGGAGATCATAGTTGTACCCGGGTATCACTTCTATGTCACTGTTAGACAGAGGCACAGTATACTAACCTCGGAAAAGGGCATAGCAAAATAAAGTTTAATTGGGTGGCAAAAGACAAACACATTCTGGCTAGGCTTATCAATGCCCTAGGGCAAATAGCCTAGTATGAACCTATGAACCTATGTGTACTGCTATACTACTTCTGCCATATGTTGCATGTGTGTGTGTTGTGGGGATGCAGGTAATGGCCAGATATTTCTGCACAGGCAACACTTCTGAAACACTCTGGGTGTTCATCCCAACATACTGTATGTGTGTTGCCATCCAACACTGTGATATGGACACACATTACTCAGCCTGGATATACATATCCCAATAACACCACAAGCACAGTACACTACCTTGCTATGTATGTATGTAATTACACAGTTATTCACTACTTAGGACTGTGATGCTATCCATGCAGCCCACTGGGCCAGTGGAAGCCACAACACACACTGCTGCCCCCTTTGCAAAAGCTTACCACAGACATCCCACATAGTGCATGTAATGTGCACACACATATCTAACCCAGACCGTATGCACACCACCTATTTATCCTGTCCAGTGGACTACAGATACAGGCACATTGTATAACAATAGCAGGAGGCTACTGCAGCACAGAGCAGATTCACATGAAGGCAAGGCATCTGTGGTCAGCAGTGGTAAGATGCTTCACATTCACCAAATGCACAGATATTGGCAACATTGTTGCAGACAGTTTAGGTGCAGGTACCCCCCCCCCCATTCTCCTACACAAGTGGAATTAGTTATCACAGATGAATGTAACCTCCCTATCATCTCACATGTCCAGGTGAGGGCCACCCTCAACATTGCAGAACACACAGCATCACTGTTACAAAATGGTATCTCTGGATGTGTGATACGTTCACCCCTAGAGGACATAGCACCACATTACAGACTGATATTAAACCCTGGCCATACTACAGGATATGTACCTGAACAGTGCCATACATACACAGTGGTCCCACACCAATGAGGAGGAACCTCTACTGACCCTGGGAACTACTGCATCATATGCATAACTGGCCTTGTGTTCTAAGCTATGGAAGTTTTAAGTATGGAAGACATGTACAGCAATATTACATATGTATATATATCAGGACTATGTACACATAACCTATCTCATGGACATACCTATAGATATTGAACTATGATACATTTGGAGGTTTCACAGTAAACACAGTATTAACCTGCTACTTTGCATTACCTGTGTTTGTGTCAGCTGTTGCTGTGTCACTGGTGGTAATTGCTGTTTGCTGCTGCTGCTGGTTTTGTTGCTGTGATGATGCAGTTTTTTTATCACTGTCTTTATTGCTTTATTTCTTTCTTTCTTTCTTTCTCTCTCTCTCTCTCTCTCTCTCTCACTTTCTCCGTCGGTTTGGTGCAATGAATGTATTGCATGTGTAGAGTGTTAGTACTGGATGCTTTTGTAGGTATCTGCATAGGTCCATGTGATGGCCTCTGCACCAATTGTAAGGCAGCATTTGCTAATTGCATGCAGCCAGTTGTGTACTGATTGCATGTCTCACTGTGATTTCAGGACAGTGCTATAAAAGGGTATGTGAGATAGGCATTGCCCTTTCAGATTGTAAGGGCGTGGACCATGCTGGCATGCTGTCGACAGTGTTCTGTGAGTGTGAAGGTTAGTAAGTCTCTCATGATTCATGCTGTGTTGTAAATTCAGGTTGCTGCATTTCTCTCACCTGTTCCCTGTAGTGAGTGTGTATGCATACTGACACCTACAACTATATTTCATAGGTATTAATATATATATATATATATATATATATATATATATATATATATATATGTGTGTGTACATATACATACTTTCATCCTATATTGCCTTTATCTTCATTCCTACTATTACATGTTATACTTATTTTAGCACTATATTCCTGTATGAGAGTCATGGCTTAGTGGTAGGTCATACAGACTAGTGTTACAATGGTCTTGTGGTAGAGCCTAATAGTATGCTTTTATTTTGCTTTCAAATTGAATACAGGGCCTGTCAATCAAAGTGCTGAAGGCACCTTTCAGCAGTTAAAAGGGTTAGTAAGTCTCACAGGAGTCAGGCTGTGTTGTAGATTCTGGTTGCTGCATTTATCTTCACTGTTTCCTGTAGTGAGTGTGTATGAATACTGACACCTACAACTATATTTCATATGTATTAATATATATATATAGATATATATATGTGTACATATACATACTTTCATATATGTACATTACCTTACATTATTATGTACAAGCGAACAATTAGCAGGGCTGTTTCTGTTAACACTAAACTAGTATGGGAATCCAGTAATTCGGACATTAAAAAACTACCTGACATGCTTTGGGTAGTACACATCCTATATTGTGTACAATTTGGGATTTAATAAGTTGACATTTGATGTTAGATTTACTATATGTATTTATTAAATATAAATGTATATATAGAATGTAATAAATTTGATAAATAAATAAAGTATACATATATTTTAGTAGATATGTTCTGAATTTATTATATGATTTATTCATAGTGTTATTTAATTCTTATGCAAAGGCTCTTAAGGTGAGTGTATATGTTTAAATGTCTTAAATGTTTTTGACTGTTTAATTGTTTAATTGGTCAATGGTTTTAATTGTTCACAGTATTTAAATGAGGGTTATTGTAACAGCAATTTGACTCTGATGATGCCTTGTAAGGTGAAAGCGCTAAGTCTGTAAATAAATTTTTGTTGCTGTGGATTACTTCGTTGTCCTGCCTTTGAATTTATTCCATCTTGGACTGTGCTGGACTTTTCAGCTTGTGGTGTGCAGTGGCCGTGGATTTCATCACACATCCTATATTGCCTTTATATTGATTCCTACTATTACATGTTATATTTATTTTAGCACTATGCTCTTGCATGAGAGTCATGGCTTAGCGGTAGGTCATACAGACTAGTGTTGCCAAGGTTCTGGGTTCGAGACTGACAGTGGGAATTTATTTTTCTTTCGAAATGAGTACAGGGCCTGTCAATCAAAGTGCTGAAGGCACCTTTAAGCAGTTAAAAGGGTTAGTAAGTCTCACAGGAGTCAGGCTGTGTTGTTGATTCTGGTTGCTGCATTTATCTTCACTGTTTCCTGTAGTGAGTGTGTATGAATACTGACACCTACAACTATATTTCATATGTATTAATATATATATATAGATATATATATGTGTACATATACATACTTTCATATATGTACATTACCTTACATTATTATGTACAAGCGAACAATTAGCAGGGCTGTTCCTGTTAACACTAAACTAGTATGGGAATCCAGTAATTCGGACATTAAAAATCTACTTGACATGCTTTGGGTAGTACACATCCTATATTGCCTTTATATTGATTCCTACTATTACATGTTATATTTATTTTAGCACTATGTGCTTGTATGAGAGTCATGGCTTAGTGGTAGGTCATACAAACCAGTGTTATCAAGATCCTGGGTTCGAGACTGACAGTGGGAATTTATTTTTCTTTCGAAATGAGTACAGGACCTGTCAATCAGAAAGGCACTTTTAAGCACTTAAAACCAGGTCTGCACTCGTTTGCGCGGAGGTCACGCATGTGCACTGGTGTTTAGCTCCACGCACACAAGCGCACACCCGCTTACAACCACTTAACAGTGCTTACTCTGGCACACACCCACGCTATTTTCTTTGAAAGAAAAGAAAAAGGGGTGACAGGAAAGTGGTGAAAAAGGGGTTACAAAGAGGGTAAGACAGTAGGGAAACAAGCTTGGGATTTGCAGGAGGGATGTAGGTAAGGCCCATAGCTGCCCATGTCTTTCTCAGCAACAGCTGTGCATTTGTATGTAATTTGGTGTGACATTTGAAACCTTCCACCCCTGAGAGAGGTGCCAGGACAACATTAATACCTGTTGTACAGCCAATTGTAATTAACAGTTTCAATGTCCAGCGGACATGTGTGCAACATGGACAGCTATGTATGGGGCGTAATTTTTTTGTGGGTACAGAGTGCCCTTTTTTTTTTTTTTTCAGGTGAGAGTGGTATGTCAGATGAAGGTAGTCGGTTTAGCTGGGGAGGTAGGTTGGGTAGGTTAACAGACAAGACAGACAAGATGCATACAGGGGCGGTGTATGACACGTGTGGGGGTTACACAATTGACGGGGACGGAGGTTGGGATATCCAGGGCACATGAGCCCACAGATGGCAACAGTGGAACTGATATCCCCACCCATAGGCAGTTGCCACTGTTCCTTCACAGCCCAGGATGGGGCTGTGCTGGGGGCTGTGCAGGCAGGACAATGGGCATGCCCGTAAGCTGTGCCACCCAGGCCTCAAGCTGGCGTAGGGGCCCAAGAACAGAGTCTTGAATCTCCCTTCGCACCACAGACCGGACATCTTGGAGGGTGAGTGGACGGGCTCCTCCGGCCACGCTTGCAGAGGGGGGGACAGGCCCCATCCCCTGCAGTGCTTCCACCCGAAGGTGGCACAGGGCCACCAGAGGAGGGTCCGGCCTGGGCACTAGTGCCAGCTGCAATCACCAGATGAGGTGGGAGAGGTGGGTCCGCTGGGACCCACCTTCCCAAGCGTTCTAGGTTTGTGAGTATGTTATGTTAGTTTGGGTTAGTAGCATATTATTCCATTCAAATTAGTTGTAACAGCATGCATTGGTATTCCCATTAAACAAACACCCAGATATTAACACCATTGAACAACAGGCATATCAATATCACATGCATTATTTGAACAGAAATACACAATCAAACAACATGCAGGGTTGATTAATGGCAACAGGCCATCAGGTTTGCAGGTATGAACAGGGCACATGCAACAATGGACATGCATATATTTTTGAAACAACAGGACAAATGTCCATGGTTAATAAAATGTTCACATACCAATATTTAGTGAGTTTTTTAATTTGCAATTATAGGGTGGGGTGGAGAAAGAAAATGTTGACACATTCATAAATTATACATTGATATACATTTGTAATAGAAACACAATTAACTTGTGGGTGATAGTTTTCAAATGATTTTTAATTGACTGTCATGCTAGACCTGTTACAGATACATCACTATCCTAGTTATTTTTAATTTGATCAGATACATCATCCTGCTACATTTTGATGACAGGGCAGGGGACAACTACGGATGTTTAGTATGTCAGACAATCATTCATTCTATCTGAAAATTGTTGACTGTGATCACCATATACAGATTTTGGCTTAAACATTCAAGATTCAGACACACTGAAATCAGTTTGGGATGTTAATTTTAATTCCCACATGCATTTTGTTCTGTAGAACCACACTGAGGCTTATATATTCAGGAGTTATTACTACTTTATTTATTGATACATGACCCTTTCTGTCACTCTCATACATCCTGCTATTTCACAGTTCAGGTTGGTACTTCTAGGCTTTGTTCACATATTAGACCTGTGGTGATTCAAACACTTTCCAGCAGCCTCACTTCTGTCATGATTCAGCATTTCAACAGGGGATATATCTCACATGTGATTAACTCAGCTTCTGAAGCTGTACTCTTGAGATTACTGCAGGTTATACTACATTTAATTAATGGTGGGACATCTGTATTACAGAACTATTTATTTCTATCAATTATATTTCCAGTTTCACTTACATACTGATGAACTTCATGCAGCCATACCTGCACACTTTCACTTGTTGCTTGCACATTCAATTACTTTTAATGAATACACTGCAGTGTTCTGCTATGTGCTACACTATAATATTTATTTACAAGTACTAGGTGGGGTTACTAACCTGCATGGTGGCGCAGCCGCACCAGCCTGCTGTCATGTGCCCTGCGATTCGCAGAGCGGACACCTGCAGCTGTAATACAAAACAAGTAATATTGGAATACACATCTCCATGATATCAGCTAGTTGAATTCCTTACATACATAAGTAAAATGTAACTTACTCAGTAGTGGGGCGTTGGGCATATCCCGGGCCTCCTGGATCCATTGGGTCAACTGGTCTTGTTTGCGTTGCTTCAGGTCCGCATGGTGGTGATGGACCTGCTCACTGGTACGTGGAATCACAGTAGCACTGGTGAGATAATGAGCCAACTGGTCCCATGCCTCCGCCCTGTATGCTCCCCATGAGACCTGGCCCTGCATGAGTTGGGCCTCATGATGATGAACTAGGAGCCAGACCATGTATCTGGACTCCTCAACGCCCCACTGCTGTGCTCGAAAGCAACGTCCCTCCCCTACTCCACTCATTCTGCCTGCAGGTCTATTCTACAATCATTTATGCTGTGTATTCCCGCCTATGGGGCTTATATATGCCGATTATCCCCCACATTTCTATGATTGGCCATTTTGGAATTGTATCAACTTCACAGAAACTGCTTTATCATGCTCCATTTTGGATTACATCCTATATATATGCTATTTCTGCATTTCAAAGTACTGCTGTCATGGCTTAGTCATTTAGTACCTTGACTCTAGTGCATTGTATCCTGGGTTCGAATATGACCACTGATTTTTAAGTTTTATGACTGTCTAGACAGGCTGAGGGGTGTGTCTGTGTAAAGGCACTTTTGATACAGCTTGCTTAATGTTGCCCAGCAGTTAGCTTGTGGGCGCGACGCGCACCTCCACGCAAACGGTGTGTGCTGGGTTAAACCTTAATTGGCTATTAACACACATGTTAAGCTAAGCACAGCTAGTTGCACACAGTTTGAGCCTGTTAAACCAGTGCTTAGCTATGGGCAAGCAATTTGCAGCCTTTGAAACACTACTCAGCTACGGGCACTCTGTCTCACCTTGTTTGACAGCAGCTTAGCTATCAGTACATTTCTAAATATTTTTATTATTGTATTATTTGAAAATATATGATCCATTTCATTCCATTTTACAAAAGGAAATACTTTTACATTTGTACAATACTGTCAGGGGCCTTTTTAGTGCTTATTTACAAAAAAAAAGGATGTTGTGTGGGCTTGAACCTTGCCTGCCTGCTCTTAAACTGAAAACTCTACCGCTATGCTATTACTTCTTGGCTTGCTTTGCATATTTAGTTCTTATATCCTTTTCCAGTGATTGCTAACTGCAGTTGCGCTAGTAACACACCTGCGAACACGAGCGCACGCATTAGCAAACATTTACGGGGTTTTAAAAAAAAATAAACAAGTTTTCAATTTACATTTTATAACATCTGTTCACTTTTTACATTTTACATTGCTGGTCTGTGGGGGCATGTGTTGTGTAGTGTGTTTATTCAAATTTCCATGGCCTCTCTCGTGGGTGTTTACTTTCTGCCATTCTAGACTTCCGGGGGCATGTCCGCTTGCAGGGCTTGGCCTACGGACACGCCCCCTACTGTCTTACACGGACCATGTAAGACTTACAGTGTGATTCAGCATGCCTCATGCACCTCATGCATATGCATGACATGCTGACATCACACCGTTTAACTGCAGCCTCCGTGTAAGAGTTATAACTCTTACACGGAGGCTTCCTGAATCCTGCCCAAAGTCTGTAATACAATGAATGCCAGACACTAAGTTACAAGTCATCACTGAGTTGATTTCTAATCCGTGAATACCATATTGACTTCTAAGATCAGAAAAAGAAAAAAAAAATACAACTGTTCATACTACTGGCTAGAAACTGGTTCGACTTGTAGAAATGAATTTCTGTGAGATTAATATATGATAAATTTGATAGTAAAATAATAATAAAATGATTAATAACCATGCTCACTCACTGCCTAAGAAAAAGAAAGAAAAACAATATTAACATTTTAAATCAGTACTGTTTCGGCAAACTTAGAATGGCTAGCCTTGTTTCTTAGGATCCCTGTGTGTAAGCAGCTGGCTCTGTGTTTGGCAGTGCTGTGTTTTCAATTTAAAGTGTGTGTTCGCTTTTAGGTAAATGTCTGACACTGATACAACCATTCAGATAAAAGATGCAATTACATTTCTGGCCGATTGTACTTGTTTCTTAAACATAAGTAGATAGGAACTTTCCCACAGACAGCAGAATATTGAAGGGTGGCTATAATATTTAAAAAGCCATTTGCTGGCATCAGTTTTATGTCTATGTCTTTGTGTATCTTGTAATAGACCTGGGTCCTGGCTTGTTAGGAACAGTGTCAGTGTGTGAGTGTGTGTGTGTGTGTGTGTGTGTGTGTGTGTGTGTGTGTGTGTGTGTGTGTGTGTGTGTGTGTGTGTGTGTGTGTGTGTGAGTGTGTGTGTGTGTGTGTGGTGTGTGTGTGTGTATATGTGTAAAAATATTACATTTTTAATATAATACACAGCATTACTAATGACATGCATAACTCTTCTGGGTAGAGTAAAAAAAATAAATGAACCATTATTGACTCTGCCCTCCCAACAACCTTAAAGCAACATGGTCCCTAAGTTTTTAACAAGGTCAATCTGATGCAAAACAAAAGATTAGCATGTACACCTGAGTGGCACTGATAATGATTCTAAGTAATTCTGCCTTTCCTGACAGGCTAGTGGTGCAGTTGCCCTTGAAACATTATCCTTTTTCAGTGATCTCTGATGCTGTCATGGTAATCCATAGTGTAACCTAGTGCATGTGAGAAAGACAAAGCAACAAAACAGAAAGCATTAATGACAGAGCACCTGCCATCTTGACAATTATGTACACAACTGTTGGACTTCCTCTTGTTGGAGTTAACAGCTGTTCTTTAGTTATAATGTCACATTTGTCAGTAATCTTTGAAGCTTGCTGAAACTGGTTTGAATAATTACTGAACAACAGTACTTACATAAGTAATAATAAAACAAGAGCTGAATGAAGGAATAAGCCAGAAATGTAAGCCTGCTTTTAAAACAGACTTCATAACTGATGAAAGACTTTAGCATTTCATTGCTGCTAATACAACTCATGTGTGAGGAATCTGATACAACAGTGTGATAATATTATACATGGCCCTGTGAATTCTTTATTCTCTAATATTTGATTAATTGCTTCCTAGCAGTAAGTCATGCTAATCTTGCCAGCCTTTATTTGCTCTGCACAAGGACACACTGAGGACAGGACATGAATTACAACTTTTATCCTTAGATTTTTATTGCTATAAAATTTCTTGTGGACTTCTTCACATAGTGTCTTCCTTTCTTCACCTTTTCTTCAAAATGACAAAACCAAACTGTAATTGTAACACGTTCCCCTGGGATTCCAAATGATTTACAGTGATATGGAAGCCTTATATCAGAAGGTTTCTGCATCCTAATAAAGCTTTCCAGTTCACAGATTGCACTACCCTGTGGGATTCCCCTCACAGGGAGAATAGCATGAACAGCCATCTCAGTCTCACTGGGAAAGTTTTATGCTAATATAGCAGTCTGGGTAGATCAGTAATACTAATAGCCATGTACTGTCCAGTGGAAATGGCCACAGCTCCAGATTAACTCTGCAGAGACTCTAAAATTAAATGTTTATCTTCTAGAAAGAAGTGAATACTGTCTTTTGTTGACATCCATGGTAGTAGTTGCAGTACAGGTACATATAAAGAAACTGTACCATGTCTGTGGGTGGATCTGTGTGTGTGGCTGTGTGTTCTATGTTTGCCTGTTTTTAATTGTGTGAATGTGGCAGAATGTTTGTCTATGTGTGAGTGTGTGTACGTGTGTCTATTTGTCTTAATGTTTGCACTAAGGAAGGTAGGCGATGCTGATTCTGTATGTGAGTGTATTTGCATGTGTATGAGTATATGTTGGTGTGTGTGTGTGTGTGTGTGTGTGTGTGTGTGTGTGTGTGTGTGTGTGTGTGTGTGTGTGTGTGTATGTATTGGCATGTTTGTGTTGACTCATGTCTATGAGTAGATGTGTGCACGAGTGTTTCCCAGAGTGTGAAAAAGTGTGTGGGATTGTGTCTGGCATGTCTGTGCAGGAGTGACTATGCTACAGTGATGTAAAGGCTAGTAGGAATAGCACCAGTGCTGTCAGGTTTGACAGTACCGTGTTCTATTCAGTGACATGGTAGTAAGTCAGTAGTAAGGTATTTCTCAGTGTGGCTTCTCCATGTTTCTGAATCGAAGAATCTCTCCTTCATGCTAATTGACAATCCCACATTGACCAGTTAGCAATGGTGGAGAGAATTCTTTTGAATCATATTCACCTTTGTCTTGCCTACTCCTTCACACATAAGCATGAACATATGAAACACTTTTACATTTCAAATTTCTGTGGTTGCTGTATTTCTGGGTCACTCATCCTCTACTCCATATAACAATGGGGGCATGCATTTTCTACATCTCTGTGTCCCCAGAGGTGAAAATCAAAATCAAGCAGTACAAGTCTGTCTCTACAACATTGTTTTTTTGCTAAAGAAGTTCAGTTTTTCTAGAGCCGCTGTCATACCTTAGTTCTGTTTAATGGTCTTGCTGTCTTTCACGTCACCTAATGATCAGTATTTGATGGAAGCTGTTGGTTATTTTTAGGGGATCTATCTTGTTTAACAACAGCTGTCTGCACTTAGCTAACATTGATTAAAAGGAACTATCATCTCCCCTTGCTTCAGTATCATATCAGTAGTATATATTCATATTAAATATTATCACATTATTGTAGCTGCCAAAGTCAACAGCAATAATTTTGTCTTTAGTTGTTCACTGTAATCAGCAGTTTTTCACAAAATAAAAATTAGACTTGCACAGAAAGTACCAAATAACAAATGTCGGTAGCAAAACAACAAAAAGATCAACATAACATATCAACTACAACAGTACCATATAGAAAGAGTTGTTTAAAGAACTGTGATGCCATAGCTAATAAAACAGCATGCTCTGAAGAACTGAACAATAATATTTTCTAAGGGCTGGAGTTGTTCTTCAATAAGTGAAGTGAAAACATATTTACTTTCCAGCATCTGTAAAAATACTAGTGTCTTTCACCAGCAGAATATAATATTTTGTATAGTTTTTGCCGCCCTTCCTGGCCCCATCAGTGTCACTTGTATGGATCTTGAGACAGTTCATTCCTCTGGCAGCTGAAATTGTCTGGTGACTGGGGTAAGATCCAACCATAGGAAATCATCCTCCAGGTAGACATGAAGGTCTTTCTTCCCTGTTCATCTTCATGCAATCTGTCCTCTTCCCCAAGGTGAGGAATGTTATTTTCTAAGCAGCCTTATAATCTGGCTTCATTCTCGCAAAACACGGTCATCCATGTTTAAAGATGGATCCTATTTGTCTTCAGGTAAGAGAAGTGCCTAACAGCCTTGATCCCACTGGAGCCACATCACCCATGATGTAGGAGTTCAGGGCATTTATAATAGTCACTAGCATCTCCCCTATGGCAGTTGGCATGTGCGTCCACATAACCACAGGGACTGCCAATACTTCCCCAGGATATGTGTTCATCCTTACATATGCTACAGAGGCTACTGACACTAGCTTGGCAGGAGCAAACACACAAGCCTGATTTGTGTTGCATGCCAAGTACTTTCTGTATGCTGGAATGACCACTTCCTTCTCCAAGGATGTGCAACCTAGCATTAAATTCTCAATTCCCCAGTCCTCTGTCAGATCATCCAGCACCTGGACCAGTAACTGAACCCAGGATGTCTGGGTCACAATCAGAATTTTATCTCACAATGCCACTGAACTGGCAGCATTAAAATACAATGAAATAAAAGCTAAAGGCATACATTTTGTAAAAGGAACTTCAACAGATAATTTTTAATGAGTAGCCTGCTATAAACTACCTGGAAAGCAGAACATGCAAAATATTTAAAATTAAACAAACATTTTTATCAAGGCATAAAACCAGTAATCACTGGTGAGGGGGCAGTTTGAACATGTGCATTCATTACACTATTCAGGCTTTGCCACTGTGGTATAACTCCAGCACTCATTAGTAACTACTGCACAATCTAACTCACAACACTGATTACTGTTTAGTTACACAGTGGAGAGATGTAGATCCAAGAAACCAGCCAACCATAGCCAGTAAATAGAGGCATCATTTTCCTATTGCTCAATCCAAGTCAAGCAGTGTAGGCTTTACTACTTCACGCAGACTTCAAACAATAGCCAAAGCTTAAGGATCTTAACAAAACAAGTTTGGCAAAAAATAACATTTTTAAAACTGCTATAACCAGTACTAAATAACATCCAGCCAATAACTGGTTGTTGTGTCTTTCAGCTTTTCCCGGTTAGGGGTCGCCACAGTGGAACTCCGGTCCGCTAATGATTGGCAGTAGATTTTTACGTGTCGAGTTGCCGGCCCTGACGTACAACCTTCAATGAAGGTACGCCCATTCACGCATATCTCCACACAGAAGACGCTCTAGCTGAGAATCGAACAGGACAACGTCTTACTGTGAGGCGACAACGCTAAATTTAAACAAAAACAAAAGGTGCATTATTTAGTATAAACACTTTCCCTGTCATGTGATCACTAGAGTCATGTTACTTGAATATGGTCAGCTAGCACAGAACTCAGCAAAATAGAAATCTGAAGTACTATAACAAGGTCTGATCTGAAGGTTTGCACCTCTCATGCTGTGCCCTTTGCCTCAAACTTTGGGAAGTAAATCCCAAATCTCCCCCGTGTCATGTGTTATTGCTATAATAGTTCATTAAGACAGCTGGCCAAAGCCAAATCTTTTGAGATAATGCTCAGAACATGACCAGTAAATGTGTTCAGGTTGTAGGAAACAATGACCAAATTATTCCTATGACTTTAAGAAGTGCCTAGATCTCATAGGATCATAGAAGATTACTAGCCTATTGACCCAGAGGTCATTTTCAGCCTAGCCATTTCAACCCAATGCAATACTGTAGAAGTACTAGTCAGCACCCAAGACTGCATTTAGTGATGACTGCTCATGTCCAGGAGGGTTGTGGGCTCTATCCCCAGTAAGAATTTATGGTGCCTCATCCACTTATTCAGGTTCCTCTTGAACAGTGTCATAGAGGTGCTCCTTTTCACATGAATCAGTGGCCTATTCCAAAGATGTGGCAGTTGCTGGGAGATAAATCTGTCCTTCCAGCATGTTCAGTTTAAGTTGCAGGCCATATTTAAGTTTCTGGAATGGGTAGCCTTAGACCCATTTGATTTGCAGATATGCAGTAAGTTCATTAGGTTTGGGTCTTGGGTTGCTCCGTAGACCAGGCATAAGTTTCCGCTAAGAAGTCTATACGATACGGAGTATAGTAACAGGGATTTTATTCGGTCCATGTAAGACACATGCTGGAGGCCCTTGATCTTCTTTGTTAGAAACCTCTGAGTTCTCTCTAATTGCAAGTGCTTAGTACGGTACATACCGAATAGGGCATTATATTAAATTATGGGCCGGATACATGCTGAGTATAAGGGTGGTTATAACTTCTTTTGCTCTCAAGGCAATGTCTTTACTAATCAAGTGATCTACATAGAAAGCTTTCCTTACAATGGTAGACACATGGTGGTCAAAGTTAAGGTCACAGTCAACCTGTTATCCCAGGTCTCTTACCACTTCATGGGTACTTAGGGTATTGTTATTGATTTGATAGTGTGAAGGGACATTCTTTGTGCTGAAGGGAATGATGATGCATTTCTTTGCTTTCAGTTTGAGACCGTGACTAATACACCAGTCACTGGTCTGTGCAAGACCATCCTGGAGTATACTGAAATCATTTGGTTATTCAGTGATTGCACCTACTTTGCAGTCATCTGCAAACTTGGTCAGCCACAACCCTTTAGATTTGACCTGAACTTCTGAGAAGTATATACCAAACAGTAGCAGGCTCCAGACTGAACCCTGTGGCACCCTGCTGGTAACAGGCCTGCTGGTTAATGTAGAGTCACCCACTTTGATAGTGTGTGTCTGGTTTGTGAGTCAATTGAAAACCCATCATACAATGAATGGGTTTACATTCAGTTTGCTAAGTTTATCGGTAATGCCTGAATGCGGGAATGTGTCAAAAGCTTTTGCCAAGTTGAAGTATGCTGTGTGCACAGATTTGCCCTCATCAATGGCCTTGGTCACACTTTCAATGAAATCCACCAGATTTAACAGGCAGGATCTGCCCTTCACAAAGCCAAATTGGGTAGGATCCAGGGTTTAGAGGTCACCTATGTTTTTATTTATGAGGTCCATAATGATTTGTTCCATGGCCTTACAGATGAGGCTGGTCAGACATATGGGTCTGAATTTCCCTGGCTCTGTTCCTAGGTCACTTTTGTGGAGGGGAATAACTGTAGCTGTTCTCCATTCCACAGGAACAAAGCCTGTGGTTAGGCTATGATTGAAATGAGTACTTAGTGGTGAAGCTAGTTCATGTTTTAGCCTGTTTAGAAGACAGCCTGGGATGTCATCCGGTCCCCATTAATGGCCGTGTTCTTTGCCTTGGACAGGGCTTTGAAGATCTGCTCTTCAGATATGTAAGGGGGGGAGAAGTTTGTGGGAGGATTTGTTGTAAGTTAGTAGGGGATAAGGGAGTGAAATTTTCACCAAACCTATCCGCTAGCAGGTTTGCTATCTTTGTGGAGTCAGTGTGTGTGATACCGTTCACCACCAGTTTTGCACATACTTGGGTTCTACCCTTAAAGTTATGTACATTGCTGTAAAAGGCCTTATGGTAATCCTTGGCAGTACTTGCTAGGTTTCTCTCAAAGGAGTTCTTGAACAATTTGACAAGTTGTCTTATTTACCTGTTATGGCTGAGGAGGGTGCTTTTCCATTGTTGGGTCCTTGTCTTTGTTTTCTTGGACAGTGACTTTTTACATTTATTGTAGTTTGTTGATGCTGGAAGTCCACCATGGCAGCTTGATTTTACTTGGGGCTCCGGCTTTGATTCTATCTGGTACAGCTGAGTTTATATACTTATGCAAGTGATTGTACAGGGCTTTAGTGTAAGCTTCAGCATAGTTACCACTTTCAGCTTATGGTGGGGCTTGGAATGCATTTATACCTTCACCTAGGAGGATATAGTTTGCCTTGGTGAAGTTTTTTAGTCTGATTTCACCCTTTGTGAGTTCTGGTGTTAGCATCAGTTCAAAGGTGACCTGTTTATGATCATTTTTAACTAATGAGGGTCCAACAGTTGCAGCAGTGCACCTGTTTGACATTTTTGTGAGGACCAGATCTAGAATGTTTGTTCCTCTTGTTAGGGTATGGACAGTTTGGCCTAGAGCATTTGAATTCACAAACTCAAGGAACTTTTGTGCTAGTGAGTTTGGGCTAGAGTAGGTTTCCCAGTTGTTGGTGGGATAATTGAAATCCCCGATAACCAGTGTGTTCAGTAAAATTTGGATTGTCTTCAGTTTGATTAAGTAGGCTTCATGGTTGTCGTTACCCATGAAGGGGAATCTATAACTGGCTAGGACTTGAATGGGGATCTTATCCACTGTAACCTGAACCTGGAGTAACTCCATGGAGTTGTTCTGTCTAACTAGATGTGAGGTGAATTTATCTCTAATATAGACTGAAACACATTCAACGAACTAGGTAAATGAGACAATAGATCCAAACACTAGTGCACCAAACACCCGGACTTGTCCACAGCAAAATAAATTTATTGTGAAGCGCTTTTCATCACTGTGATACAATGACTTCATCAGACATGTTTACAAACAGTTTGTTCATTTTAAATAACATTTAATATTTACCCCATAGTACAAACCTTCCAATCAACTCACTGTGTCAATTAATTCAAACACCTTGAGTAATTAAACACTGTTACAAACAAGTTATTAAAGGTATATATATATATGAATAGTAAAAAGTATATATATTCTTAAAGAATATGTAAATACAATAAAATAAGAACAACAAATATTAAAAAAAATCACATGACATTCTATATAACCTGCCCTGGTTAGATACTAAGCTTGAGTAGACAAGAAATGTTACAACATTCATTAAGCTCAGGGTTAAAAAATGCATTAAGGCGCATCTGCCAAATTAATTCTCATTCCCACAATAAAAGATCTGTCGGACCCCCTCTAATGTCAGGATGTATCTGGTCAACTATCTTAAACTTGAATCTGTGTCCCCCATTTAATAACACATGTTTCGCTAAGGAATTGGTTGTTTTTTCTTTTTCAGTATCGTAAATGTGTTCATAAACTCTGTCACGGAAACGCCGGTCAGTCTTTCCAATATAAAACGCTGTGCATGTTGTGCACGATGCCAGGTATACCACTGATTTGGTATTACAATCAAATTTGGAATGAAGACTAAACTTCCATCCTATGATTATAAAAGACTTTCCAACATCCATAAATTTACAGGATCTACAGGCACCACAAGTACTCATACCTGTGTTCCTGTCAAATGTTAATACACTTTTCCTTTCCAATAAATTTTTGAGGTTAAGACATCTCCTGAAAATCAAGTTTGGGTAGGTACCTAGTTTCTCAATGAGAAAGACATCATTGCTGATATACTCTCAGTTTTTATATAAGATAGATCATATCTTAGAACTGTCCTTGCTGTATGTTGTTATAAAACTGCAGTTATAATTTGGGCATGAATAATCAACACTCACATCAGAATTCTGAACAGCATCTTGTAAAACTTGGCTACAGGGGGTATTCAATGTGCTGGTCAATAAACTCATCCCCCTTAGTATAGGTTTAATCACACCATTAGTTCTTTTTGTTTTAACTTCATCAACTAATGAGGCAATCAACTCAGTGGGGTACCCCCGATGTTGAAACATCTCCGTAAGTAACTGACATTCGTCAGAGAAATCATTATCAGGTGAAACCATCCTAGCTGCTCTAATTAACTGTCCCTTGACAATGGAGCGTTTCTGTACAAAGGGGTGGTTACTTGTAAAATGTAGGAAAGAATTACAGTGTGTTTTTTCTAAATATATTAGAAAAAAGTCTACCATTCACTGTATCTTTGTTCAACTTGATATCAAGATAGTCGATAACCTCACTGTTAAATTTAAATGTAAATTCAAGGAAGTTGGTAGTAACTACTTGAACCATACTACCAACTTCCTTGAATTTACATTTAAATTTAACAGTGAGGTTATTGACTATCTTGATATCACGTTGACTAAGGATACAGTGAATGGTAGACTTGTTTCTAATATATTTAGAAAAAACACTTACTGTAATTCTTCCATAAGAATTTAAAGAAATTAAATTTTAAACCACCACGCTTTAATATAAACAGCTTAGTTACAGTTTTAAATATATTTCTTAAATATAAATAAGCGGAAACATTTATCATATATAAAGATTGATTTTAATCAATGATTATCAATTAATCATAAGTTTAAGAATAATTATCCCATCTGCGATATTACTTCTCTCAATACTTTCACTTCTCCACCCATCACTGCCAAGAAATTTTACATAACAAAACGAAGAATATACATAAAGATGATATAATATATTTATGTAAACATAAAACATCGTACCTAAAAAAACAAAAAAAACAAACCAATTAAAAAAATCAGTAGATGCATTTAATCATATCCACCTCTTACAAAGATATTAGCTACAATAAAATATGTCATCCAATTAAAATATATACTAACTATATATAAATTAAATAAAAGGTATACTAAAAGTTATTACAAAACTCAAAGTAAAAACAGTTATTAATCATTAAAGTCTTTATTAGCAAGCAACCTTAGAAAATATAAAAATGCAATATACATAAAGAAATATATAACATAAAAAATATATATCTCATAAATAAACATACATATCATCTCTAATAGAGAGTTAGTATTGTTGGCCTTAATTAGAGATTTCTGTGAAGGATTACCATTGATATTCAGATATGTTTATATAGTTCTTCATCTGTACATTAGTAAGTATTGTTCATTGATAAGTATCAGACATGATATGAATATATAGGATATTCAACATGAATTTATCTACAGACATTAATGGTCATATTAGCAACCGAATAAAAATCAAACCATGATGTATTATTCTATATATATATATTAATTATTGATATATCATATTTATTCTTTTTCTGTGAAAAAAAATTCTTCGTAGAAATAGAAAAAATAGATAATAGATAAATTAATTTCTAATAGATAGATTATTAGATCAAGACTTGTACAACATCCTGTGGTAAATAATGTACAAATGATGTAAATAAAATACCACTTACAAAAAAAAAAAAACATGGGAGAAAAGCAAAACCTCAGAAATAAAAACAGCAACCTATACAAACTCCAATGTAATGCCTATGAGGAAACTGTTAGTGATCCAAAATGGTAATATCTAGATAGATATTAACATAGACAGATATCAACATAGATAGTCACATATAATTAAGTCACAGTATCAAGTCAACACTCAGCATCAATCAAACATGCAAAAGCAAAAACATAAATTTATAAACATAATAACAGCAAGCCAAAAGCATAACATATAATTAAGCAGGACAAAAACCATGCCAACGGAATATAAAAGCTATATAATATGGATGGTCAAAATATAGTAAATATAGTAAACACAAAAAAATTATACAGATAAAGTGAACAATGCGAAGTTTGTGAAATAAGAAAGGATGCCACACAAAACATTAAAATTGGGAGAAAGCCAAGCTACACTGAGAGAAAAAAGCAGCAGACCTCAATCTACAGCTCATATTGGTGACCAGCATATACCAATAATGGGCCCTGATGAGGGATGTGATGATATGATGACTTCAATAATATAACTTATATAATATTTTCAATATAGTGGGCCACAGCTATATAGGTCTCAGCTTGTCAATCAGAATAAATTCAAAATCAATAGCAAAAAATTAAACAACAAAGGGGCATAAATAAGCATATAAGCAGCATAATTGAGGAAACCATAAAACATCCATTGATATCCTAATATATATGGAAAAAATATATAAATAAAGCATTATTCTAGCCCTAGCAGCAATGTGTTGTTGCTGCTTTTTCATGATAAAAGTTCAAGATATATTAATATTTATATATAAATATCAGATGTAAATGTATATTATCCTCAATCATTCTAAAAGCCCACATAATCAATGAATCAAAACATGCCATAATGACATGAATATGATATTAGTTCTGTGTCATATAAACTATGCATTATATGCACATAAAAGTTATTATCTACTATGGTGGACAATAAAATAAAGGAGTATATTTGGCGGTATTGAGTCCTGGTGGTATGTGCGCCTTTAACCTTAGTATCCACTTAAGCTCAAACATTTCAATAGTGCCGAAATGATCACTGTAATTCTTTCCTACATTTTACAAGTAACCACCCCTTTGTACAAAAATGTGCCATTGTCAAGGGACAGTTAATTAGAGCAGCTAGGATGGTTTCACTTGATAATGATTTCTCCGACGAATGTCAGTTACTTACGGAGATGTTTCAACATTGGGGGTACCCCTCTGAGTTGATTGCCTTATTAGTTGATGAAGTTAAAACAAAAATAACTAATGGTGTGATTAAACCGATACTAAGGGGGGTGAGTTTATTGACCAACACATTGAATACCCCCTGTAGTGAAGTATTACAAGATGCTGTTCAGAATTCTGATGTGAGTGTTGATTACTCATGCCCAAATTATAACTGCAGTTTTATAACAACATACAGCAAGGACAGTTCTAAGATAAGATCTATCTTATATAAAAACTGAGAGTTCATCAGCAATGCTGTCTTTCTCGTTAGGAAACTATGTACCTACCCAAACTTGATTTTCAGGAGAGGTCTTAACCTCAAGAATTTATTGGAAAGGAAAAGTGTATTAAAGTTTGCAGGAACACAGGTATGAGTACTTGTGGTGCCTGTAGGTACTCTAAATTTATGGATGTAGGAAAGACTTTTATAATCAGAGGATGGAAGTTTAGTCTTCATTCCAAATTTGATTGTAATACCAAATCAGTGGTATACCTGGTGTCGTGCACAACATGCACAGCGTTTTATATTGGAAAGAAGGAGCAGTGTTTCTGTGACAGAGTTTATGAACACATTTACAATATTGAAAAAGAAAAAACAACCAATTCCTTAGCAAAACATGTGTTATTAAATGGGGGACACAAATTCAAGTTTAAGATAATTGACCAGATACATCCTGACATTAGAGGGGGTCCGACAGATCTTTTATTTTAGGAATGAGAATTAATTTTTCAGATGCGCCTTAATGCATTTTTAACCCTGAGCTTAATGAATGTTGTAACATTTCTTGTCTACTCAAGCTTAAGAGCTTGGTTAGATAAATAGTGCCCAATGTTAATATCCACTAATTAGTATCTAACCAGGGCAGGTTATATAGAATGTCATGTAATATTTTTTTATATTTGTTGTTCTTATTTTATTATATTTACATATTCTTTAACAATATATATACTTTTTAACTATATATATATATATATATATATATACCTTTAATAACTTGTTTGTAACAGTGTTTAATTACTCAAGGTGTTTGAATTAATTGACACAGTGAGTTGATTGGAAGGTTTGTACTATGGGGTAAATTTTAAATGTTATTTAAAATGAACTAACTGTTTTTAAACATGTCTGATGAAGTCACTGTATCACAGTGACAAAAAGCGCTTCACAATAAATTTATTTTGCTGTGGACAAATACGGGTGTTTGGTGCACTAATGTTTGGATATATATATTAAAACACCACCCCGTTTGGTTTTCACCCATTCATTTTGTGGTCTAAAGGTGTGGAAGGCATTGTAGCCTTGCAGGGCTGGGTACTCTCTGAGGCCTTAAACCAGGTTTCTGTGACTGCACAGATATCTGCACGTACTAGTGAAAGAAGTCCTTTCAGGGAGTGCAGCTTTTGGTTTAAGCTTCTAGCATTTAACAGCATGACCCTTATTTTGTTCTGACTGGTTAACTTTAAGTTGGTAATGTTGCTTTCAAGACCTTGCCTAAAAAAAGCACTATGAGGGAGGCAAGAGCCTTTGCTAGCAGCCAAAAGCTGAGGGGTGCCTGGTGCAAACCATCTCTGGCAAAGCAGCGAGGTTTGTCGACCATGGCTTCCCAGGCAGACAGAACCTGGATCCCCTTGGAATGACACCAAAAACTAAGCCAATTATTAAAATCAATCATTTTTTGTTTATACTGTGGCATCAGCTAGTAGTATGCTGCTCAGGACTAGGGACATACCTGCCTGGGACACATACTCAGAAAGGTCGTCCATGTCTCTCTTCTTATAGTCAAGTGAGGTACCTCTCAGGTCATTCACACCAACATGAATTATGACAGAGTCATAATGGTACTTGCTGCTGTGAGACCAGAGTGCATGCATGATTTGCCGAATCCTGGCATCGGACAGGCAGCTGACTGTGTCTTTCTCCTTGTCCAAACTACTGAGTGGGACATCCATGTGTTTGACTACTGAGTCTCCAATGAAAAGAAAACTTGTTTTTTGAGTTTATGCCTTACAAGCTTGGTTGGTGAGACACTGGTGTTGCTATGTGTCATGGGGCTGTGGAGATTGTGTTAGCTGTAGCAGACTTGAATTCTGGAGGTCTCTGGTGTTTCAGTAAGGTTTTCAAGAGAACCTTTGCGTATGTGACGTTACATGTTTGATGCATACTATGTGTATGAGTAGGTTATGTGCATGAGCAGTGATACTATGTGAATATATAGCGGTACTATGTAAATATGTAGTGGTATGTCATCTTTCAGATGCAGAGGAGAAGCACATATTGAAAACAATATACATTGTAGAATCAGTTACCTTATTATTTAATAAGCAGGATTACAAAAGCAGTTAGGCTTGGGGTATAATGCTATCACAAGTAGTATCTCATTGCCTGATACTAGAAAAGGGCTCTGGGATTCCTTACGTTGTGTGGACAAATAAGGAATCCTGAAAATCTTCTCTAATTCCAAGACGGAATTGGATTCTGTATGTGGCACTGCATGGAAAAAATTAATTTGTGATGAAAATGAATGGAAATTTTTCAAAACATTAAGGTAGACCATGATTGTATGTGGGACGTTAGCCGTTAATGCAAGTATTACATGGCAGTTAGCCTTAATATATGCAACACCAGTTCTCACATATAGGTGGAACTAGTCTTAGGAAAAAGAGGAGTTCGGGAGAAGGTCATAGCTGAGGACTGCATTTTTGTGTGGATTCGTAGTCTATGAATTATTCCCTTTAAACGCAGGTGATAGCACCAAAGTGAATGTTTTTGCTAACTCTTGAGTCATGGTTTTGTAAAGAAGTCCCACAGCATGCCGCTCTGTAGTTGGAAAGCAAAGACTGCATGCATAGCAACATTTTATGTTCATGCTTTCAGCAGTCTTACAGCATTACAAGTTTCAGGGGGTTAAGTACATTTGCAGAGTGACTGGAGCTATGCAGTAGGATTGCCTGTCTTTGGCCTACTAAAGGAATGTGTAATAAAATGTATCTACATGAAATGTTTCTAAATACCACTGCCTGCTTGTGGTGTGGCTAGCAGGCTAAGAAGCTTTTATCCTATAGTAGCATCCATAGTTAGAGAGGCGTAGTCTTGTCCCTGGTAAGAAATCATACCACGACAAGAGAAAAGTAGAATTGGGATTTTCATTTTTGGTAACATATGTCACAATAGCAAAGCCTGTCTGCAATACTACCCAGGCCTTTTCAAATCTAGAACAATGTCAACTGTCTGGCAGTTAGTACAGTGGATTATGGCCTTGAACTGTTAATGAGCTGCTTCCTGTACTCAAGGGAACAGAATCTGACTCCTTCAACCACCCCCCCCCCCTTGTCCATTGTGTCACTCTGAGCAAATCACTTAACCACACAGTGGTCCTGGGTCACTCCTGAAACAGGTAACGTGTCTAGTAGGCTTATCTAGATGTCAAATGGAGTTCTGAGGGATAAAAAGTCTACATGTCTAATCTCTCATAGTTCACTGTTAGTAATTCCTATTGCACTGCCACAGAATCAGACATTTTATGCGGGACATGACAGAATTTTGAGGCAAAATTAAGGACATCCCTAAAATCAGCTGGGGGACAGGAACTCAGCTAGACACATTAAAAAACAGAACATGTAAATTTCATTTGAGGTTTCTGTAATCGCAGAATTTACAGTAGCTTCTTTGTTGCTTTCTAACCTTTTCTTTTCTGTGAGTGATAAAAATCAGATTTTGTTTATTCCACAGTTCCTCATGTTTCTATACAAACTGTAAATGTGAAAATCATTCTGTGTGCCCCCATAAGATGAAACAAAAAGCTTTAGTGAAGGCTAGCATGACTTTAAATGTTTAATAGTTAATGCCATTTTTCTGTTTATTGGATTAAGAAAGTCATGGCTTTATTTTTATATGTGGAGCTTTACACAAGGAGAAATAAAATGTTCTGGTTCTGTACACATACGTACACATGCACACATGCACTCCACACAAAGGGAAGGCCATTTTTATCACTGAGATTAGTGTTAGTGAAAGAAGGAATGCCTGTATAAGTAGTTGCATTTATAGATAGCCCTCAGGCAGACTGAAAAATGCAACCAGTAGGTACTGTAAACAGCTTTTTGTTAGAAGCATGATTCCTCCTTTCTATCAGCTTGTGTGATAATATTTGAAACTTTTAAAAATTCACTTCATGTTGCTAGAGTAAGTGTATTTTTTCTAGTCCTTGTCAGACTTACAGTTGGACTTGTTCTGAGTGGTAAGTATGTCTGGGGCAGGGCCTTGGAGACAGGATACTTTGCTCCTTAGGTGATTTCATATTATTTTAGCTGAATGGCAGTTGTTCTTTCTCACAACCTCCAGCGTGCCTGTGATACTGTGATACTACTGACTGTTGTTTGTAACTGAATAAATGAAGTTCTCCTCTAGAGACAAAATGGACACATTTATTATTATTATTATTATTATTATTATTATTATTATTATTATTATTATTATTATCATTATTATTACTGACATTTGCTGACCAGGAAAGTCCATTGGGCTTGAAACCCATTTTCAGTGGAGGCCTGGGGAAAAAGCTCCAAGTTACATGAAAATCATTAAATGAATTTGTAAGGAAACAAAACTATAATTATAAAGCAAGTGAAATAATACAGAAAACTATCTAGACAACAAATATGTTATAAAAAGGCACAATACAGTAACAATGGAAAATTATACAGTATAGCAATAACCCACGCCTGGGTGTGGGCAATTCTGGATTTACCCACGGTTGGTGTGGTTTGGTCATGAGGGCGAAGCCCGAGTGGCCAAACAAAGACAACCGTGGGTAAATCCAGCATTACCTACACCAGAAGTGGTTATTGTTATTATAATGACATTATTTAAGAATAAAAATAATTTCTTTTCTTAAATAATGGCATTGTATAATGCCTCCTTGCTGCCTTTCCGCAGCTGTCTGGTATTCTGCGTCAGTTCTGATGTACTGCGCATGTGTATGCTTATGCAGTACATCAGAGCTGTGGGTGGAAGCAACGGAGAAAGTAAGATCTCCATTTTTACGAACTGTCTCGCTATGTTAAAGCAGTTTAACATAGCGAAACAGCTTTAAAAAAAGCAAGAGAGAATCTCCGCTGCTTTTTTTAAAGCTGTCTAGCTATGTTAAACCCATTTAACATAGTGAGACACTTTGTAAAGAGGAACGGAGATCTTGCTTTCTCCATTGCTTTTTTCAAAGCTGTCTCGCTATGTTAAATGGGTTTAACATAGCGAGACAGTGTGTAAAAAAATACTAATGGAAAAAGTCCGCACAACCGGACCTTTTTCCATTAGTATAAGTCTGATTTACAAAATGCATGCTGACCAATCAGCGTTCACGTTTTGGAATATTAATGGGGGGTCATTGTATAATTTGAAATATTTAACAATACAGCTCAATTTTTTTGGGGGGGATAGGAAAAGGGAAAGATAGAATTAGAGAGTTAAACTTAAAGATAATACAGATAAAGTTAGAATCTTATAGCTAGGCAGTGGGAATACGTAGATTATAGGTGGCATATATTTAATGGTAGCAATAAAACTAGAAAGTGACAGAGAAGAGAAAATGTGTTAAGATGGTTGTATTGATGTGTGGACTATGACACTAAAGATTAGGGATAACTCATATGGTGTAACAGCATAACATACACAAGTATATTTGCTACGTGAGAGTTTAGCTAGATTAAGGAGGCTGTGGATATGTGTTGCATGTGCAGCTGGGATTGTCAGTGAGATGTTGTTTTAGTTTTCTTTTAAAGGAGATTGTTGTCTAATTCTGTAACTGATGATGGGAGGGTGTTCCACAGCTTAATTATGGAAGAGGAATAGAGGCAGCTACCTGCTCTTTTACTTGGTTTTGATACTTTAAGTAGGTGTTTGTTGTTAGAGTGTAGATTTTTGGATGGGAAGTAAAGTTCAATGATATTTTTCAGGGAAGGGCAACACTCGGGTTTATAAACAAGTTTATGGGCAAAGGTAAGTTGTGTGTAATGTAGGTAATGTCCAAATTCTAGCCAGTTTACTTCTGTAGTGGCCTGGCAATGATTGGTGCGACTTGGCTGGGCTGATGCGAATTTTGCAATCTTATAATAACAGGACTGAAGTTTGTGTTGCAAAGAGTTGTGGAGATTGGTGAAGATAGGAGACCCATATAGTAAGGTTGGAAGGAGAAGATTTTTTGAAAGTTTTATTCGGGTGGATTTGTCTAAGTATTGTTTGTTTCAGTAAAGTTTGCCTAATTTGAAGGGAGTCTTTTTTATTGCATTATTAATATGCAAGTCCAAGCTAAGTTTGCTGTCAATAGTAATTCCTAGCAGTTTGGCCTGATTTACTAACTCTACTGGGGTTTTGTTTATGGAGAATATAGTAAAGTCTGTGGGAACAGGTTTAGATGCAAAGATGAGTACTTTAGATTTATTAGGGTTAAGTAATAGCTGTGACTGGTTTAGCCAGAGTTCTATGGATGTAAAGGCCTTTTGTGTTAACTTTTGGAGGTCAGAGAAGTTATTGGAGGTACATTTTATGGTTGAATTGTTTGCATATTGTATGGCAGTACAGTCAGTGGGAACTTTATTTAGATAATTTATAAAAATGTTGAATAGTAGGGGTCCTAAGACTGATCCTGGGGCACTCCTATGTTATTGAAAGCTGGATAGGTTATTCTGCCATTTTACAGATTGCTGTCTGTTTTCCAAGTAACTAGTGAACCAGGTTAGGGTGGCATCAGATCATCCTAGTGATTGTAGTTGCTGGATAAGTTTGATGTGGGAGACTGCGTCGAATGCTTTTGAAAGATCCAGTAACAGGACTGATGTAAGTAGGTTACTATCTAGGGCATTATACCTGCAGTCAAAAGCTATTTTATTTGTATGGCCCACACAATATAAAGGAAGATTTGTAAGTAATATCTACCATCAATTCTGAACAGCCAATGCAAGTTTTAATACTGATTTTGAAAATAAAAGTTTTAGAGTATGTACTTGGCATGTAGATACTTATAAGCCTACCTTTATCATCTAGAGAGATGTTTATTCAATGACACATAATAGCTTTTACAGCAAAAAGTAAATTATCATTTTATTTCATTTGTCTTTACAGAAAGTACAGAAATGAAAACCAGTTTTGCAGTTACAGAAACCACATTTGTGCAACCTACTGCTCCAGCAGAAACTACCACAAGTTTAGGTATATTTTATGCTACTGCTGTTTACCACTTACCATTCAAAACAATGATTATTTTTATTTATTAACTATTTGTAGTCATGTAGATGGAAGGGTCTGCTGAACATTCAGCCATGACCTGAGTGCCCACAGAGTAAAACACAGCTGACGTACAAATCATCGACATGCAGTAACATCAGTAATGTGATGTTCCTTCAATTGGTTGAGCAATATGGCAAAGTTTCTGTTGTTCTCCTGTATGTGGGTTCAAATCCCAGTATAACAGAGAAGTACAGTAGATGTTTGAGAAGCAACAGTTGAAATGGAAAAATTGTAGTGTATAACCAAACCATGAGAGCATAAATCATAGTAGTTTAGCAACAAGACAGTAGAAATACAGTTTCTGCTGTTAAATTTTAATTAACATTTTACTGAATTCAATAAATTTTTACATAAGTAAACTAAGAACTATACAGACAGAAGGATTCCTGTATTAAGCCAATGTCTCTAAAATATTTGTATTTATTCTTGAGAAACATATGTTCCTTTAGATGTCTTTTACAACTTTTTAACGTTTGCTGAGTAAGGATATTAGAAACCATCTGTTTCCAGCTAGATGAACCACTTTCTAACAATACTGCCTCCCTTATTTACAAGGCAAAGGAGATGGTATTAAAAGAGAAGGGGCATCATCTTTATTTCTCATTAAGTAAGAAGCTGCCCTGTCAAAAAACACCTTACCCACAAAGGACAGTGTCATAGCATGATAATCTTACACAGTAGTATATTTAACTAGAGGGTGGCTTTGGTAGCCACAGGTAGGCAATATGATTTTTTTGAACAGGTTGCAATGATGGGAATACGAGTCTGCTAAAATGACAAGGCAAATTTTTTTAACTGTGATTTGTAGGATGCTGTACCAGATGGGAGCTGAGCTGGAGCGAGAAGCCACAATAGGGAGCCTGTATTCTTACTTAATTAATGCTACACTTTTTGTACACGTGCAAGCAATAGGGAGAACAGATAGAGTAGTATATAACAAGGTTTAAGTGGATATTAGGTCACTTTTGCTATCTACCCTGTACAAATCCTTAAAAACAATGTAGGATTCAGTATAAGTCTTAGGTTTCTTTGCTGGTTTGTGTCAAATGAAAAATATACTTTAAAAATGATCAAAACACGGTACACAAGAGGGTAAAGACACTTTTAATCTTCAAGCAAAGGAACAAAAAAACGTGCTAGTAGAGAGTTTGTCTAACTAGATAGAATCAGGAACAGGTATTTTTTATACATTTTCTAATAAGACATTGCCTACCAAGCTGACGTAGTGAATCATTATTCTGTCACCATTACTTCACAGTTTGTTTTTTAATTTATTCTGCTGGTTACATCAATTTTTTCAAGAATCTTGAAGAAAAACAAGAAAAATTGGTTACGTTTGGTTACCACGGTTAGATATATGCAATGTTACCATTCAAAGAATATACTATATGGCAACAAAGCAAAGTATTGCAGTTGGTTTCTCATTTTCAGTCCTTTCTATGTTATCTCTAAAACTGCAGCTGCACATGTGTTCTCAATTTCTCATACTAACTGATTGTTAAAAATAAAATCATTACATAATATATATCATGTTCATTCATTTTTTTTGACCTAGACCTAGCATAATCACCTGCTTCTCCAGTACATTTCAAAAAAAGGCAGAACATGAATAGCTGTTGCTGTAGCAATTACTAGGTCAGAGGGCATCTTGCAAGTTTCAGAAAGCACACTGCAGTTTCAAAAAGCATCTTTTCAGTCTCATATGAAACTCAACTGTATATAAAACTGCATATAAAATAGAATGAAAAATGTGTTAACCTATTTAGTTTCTAATTAGCATTAAGCATACACACATTAATACATATTTTTCTGACAGTTTGTATAGCTGATGAGAGGGTTTTACGGGTCCTTGAGTGATACTGAAGCTGTTTTCTTTATCTTTTGGTGGGAGGCAAATAAAACTACTGCTGATTTCCTTGAATTTTATCAGGCTCTTGTTTTTTTTTATTGGCTCAGTTCTGTAACTCTTTAAAATCAAACTTTATTAGTGGAGCTATCTGAGCTGAGCAAGATGACAAAATGTACATGATGGAGTTTTTGCTTTAGGCCATTTTGAAAGAATGAAGAAAGTGATACCCTAGCACTGACCCTTGACATGTGACGGGCTCCAAGGTGTCAACAGCAGAAATGTTTAAGAAAGCACATCTGCTAAGGGCTTTTGGGGAAGCAACTTGCTAACTTGGAGATTGTGTTTTACTGAAGTTCAGCTTTTCCAGAAGGAAGGTGTGGCTGTGTGTTTCAAAGGAACATATCATGTTAACAAAGACTCCTTCTGTAGGAGGTCATCACTTATGAGAATGTACATAAACTTCTACGTAGACAGGTACATGGTGCTGCACGACCTTTGGAAATCATGTTGTGTGTCACTGAATACTCTGTAATTGTTATATGATCAAAAGTATAACTATAGATCATCTTTTTGAATATTTTTCTTATAAGGCATAGTTTGGCTATTGGCTTGAAGTCCTTTGTGAAAGACAGCAATGAGATTTTAGACAATGGAATAATAATTAGATGCTTAAAAAACTGGGAACAGTATCTTGTGTAAAACAAAAGATTCAATATTTTTGAGCACTTTTCATTCGTGTGTGTCATCCTCTGGCCTTCATATCCATCGCCCCATTTCCTTGCCAGATCTGACACTTCTGTGTGCCCCCCCAGACTAACTCTGATTTAGCTAGGTCTGGTCATGGAACCTAAGGGTATCTCGGGTGTCCTGGCTGCCACCATCAGCCAGTTTTTTTTTTTTTGCTTTAGCCCTATCCTGTTACTCTCCCTTGTCTTGCATCCATTGTGGCTATGTCCATGGGGCAGGAGTGCAATGGGGGCATCTGGTATATCACCTCATGTCCACAGCAGCTCAGCCAGGCCCACCACCCTTCCCTTCTTTAGATGATGTCCCCAAATACCACATCCTCAGCTTCCACCAGGGATCACATAACTGCCCATCCCCCTCCCTGATGTTCTGAGAGTCACACAAGCTGCTAATCAAACCTGGTTTGGCTTGGGTATAGTGAAGGCTTTATCCCACTGCATCATGAGAGCACCTCCAAAAATTTAATGTTTGTTGTAGGAGTAGTGAACTATATTGTGTAGACCGATTTTATCAGTATACACATTTTTTTTTTTTGTTTTACTATTTCTGAAGTGCTGGGTTAAAGAACAAAGACAATGTGATTTGCTATAGGACAAAGGAGAAGAAGAAGATGGTCAGGGTCAGGCGATGAAGACATATTGGGTAAGTACAACAGTAGAACTAGGAGTGAAACAAAACAAAACAGTAGTGTCCAGTTTTATGCTATTTTCTAAAACTAGATTTAAATATGAGTTGAGCTGACATTTTTTCTGAATTATGTTTGGAAAAGTTTTATCACTTAGGTTACCAACAATAGCCTCCGATTAGCAATAAATAAATAATTTATTTTATTCTTCCTTCATGCACACAAATACACTTATCTCAGTTATATAAGAATTGTGTATTGCCCGATACAGTCTATTCATTCTTCTGATGAGTGCCCCTCTACCCAGATTAAGACTACCCACCTGAAGCTTCCTCTAGGCATCCTTTGAGGTCAGTATAGATTTGAAGTGAGTTGACTGTTTTGTACCCCCAGACATTTGTCTTACACCATGGACATTAATTTAACTGAAACATACATGGCTCAAATGGAATCCATGCCTCAGTGTCACTTGAGTGGAAAGTGACTGTGTGTTAGGGGTTGTCTATATTACAAGACCGAAGATGCATTCTTTTGAATGCATCTTGGTCGAACTTAAAAGGCTGAAAATGCAAAATATTGAAGTGGCTGTTAAGCAAATTCTTTCCCTGTTTCCCAGTTTTCGGCACTGTAGTGCAGTCTCGGAGATGGTATATTTAAGTAGGGGGTGTGAGTGGTGCAGCCCCCCACATCAGGGGGGTGTGGTGGTGAAGCCCACCACTTAATGTAATGTTTGAAATTGATTTTTATTTATTTATTTTTTTGTTAGAATAGTGAATTTTTTTCCCTTGGAAAAAAATCGCTGTTCTGACACTTCGACATTGTAAGCTTTTGTTTACATAGGGTCGATTAATCACCGTTCGCTTTTTTAAGCATTTGGTGATTTAATATAGACCCTGTTAGGGCCATGCAAATGTGTGAAAATTACTTTCTCATAAACAGCAAGATTTGAGGAGAAAGCGACTAGTACATAATTAAAAACAGACATGACTAACATGGAAGCATTTTTAATAACATTAACAACAAATCAATCAAATCCATCAAGAGACAGTTACAGCTGAAATTTGTTTGTAAATTTTCAAATTCATTTGTTAACTGGGTAAGTCCAAGTCAGAACATAAATATTTTTTTCACTGATAATCCAGCAGTGCTCTTCTAGATACGTCACTTGCTCTGTTTGCAAACAGAAACTAAGGTACTCAAATCCCGGACTAGTGAATGAAGCTCAGGAGCAGTTCACGGCCTTCATACTGCCAGACACTTATTGAAAGATTACTGCCTGATTAATTTATTTGCTTGAAAACAAAAGAGCAGATATATTTTGTTTAACTTGTTTCTTATTAGAGTAACCTTTTAATGGATGCATTTTCTAGTTCCTATGTGATGTCCAGGAACAGTAAGATAAAGCAAAATTAAAACTGGTTAGATGAACTTTAGTGATAATTTTGACTTCTATTTTTTAGACTTGTACAGTCCTACTACTTTGACTTTTGATTACTACTTTCTAACTTGAAAAAAAATACATTTTCTGTCAACATATTGAGCCATTTTCAATCTTCTTTACATTACAGGAAAATATATGAACAAGTTGATAAAAGCACCACAATAGTCTATCAGCTTTACCCTGTAATTGCAACTCTCCTCCTTGCAGATGCTACTAGCATGTTTGCTTGAGGCATTTTTTCCACTAAAAAGTTCATGCCAAGTATTTCAGTTTTTTTCCTGAAGCGTCAGGATCACTTCTTGTAATGATTTTAATGGGTTTGTCTATGTACTTTGCATTTATTTGATATTCTTATCTCTGAGTGCTTTATTCCATGTTAAGAATTAATATTATGCTGTAGAGTAGAACAACACTACCTACTTCTTTAAAATAAACTGGAGTCCTCTAAAATCCCTACCCCTGGATGAAGCCATTGAATTATTCAATTAAACATCGCTAAACATCCTCAATAGAAAGGCCCTCCTTCAAAACAAGAGAATAAAAACAAATCATGCAATCTGGCTTTCTAGAGAAACCAAACAACTTATGACTACAAGAGACAGGACATGGAAAAAATGGCAGAAAAGCAAAAACCCCATTTAACTCCAGGTCTTCAAACAGATCTGTAACCAAGTCAAGCACCTAGTCATTAAAGATAAGAAACAATACTACTACAGTCTCCAAAATAGCTGTAACTATAACCCAAAAAGATTTTGGAACAAAGTCTCTACTCTACTAAATCCAAAGCAACCATTGCCCAAATTCTGACAAAACCCTTGCTGAACTCACTTCACTCTTCAATTCCTGCTTTATAGAGACTATATCCAAATTGGCTGCCACCTTTCCTCAAACTAATCATAACAACAACCCACAAAATCAAAATAATCATAACAACAACCCAACAACTCATTCCTCATCAACAAACTATTCTCCCCAACCTTTTATATTCTCTCCTATTTCTACTTCCACTATAACCATGCTCTTACTAAAACTCAAACCTAGTAGTATGGTCCCAGACAACCTACTCCCTGAGTACCTACAAATGTCAGCCATCTTTATCAGCTACCCCATCAGTATTCTCATAAACAGATCTATCCACGAATCCTACGTACCCTCCATCTGGTAAAAAGCCTACATCGTTCCCTTACATAAAGGTGGCAACAACACATAAATCTGTCATTTCCGCCCTATTCCCATACTAGCCTCCATCTCTAAAATAATGGAAAAATGCATTCAAACCCAACATGAATTATCTACTCCAAAACCAACTCCTTTCCACCACTCAGCATGGCTTTTGACCTAGATACAGCACTATAACTGCTCTCCTGTCCGTCTTCAACACTGTCAACCTCAATCACAATGACGGCAAACTCATCTCTGCACTCTTGCTCGATCTATCTAAGGCCTTTGACACCATTTCCCATTCTCTTCTCCTTTCTAAGCTCTCACATCTAGCCATGTCCACTTCCACTCTTGACTGGTTTACCAACTATCTTACAAACAGACAACAATCTACCAAATGGCTTCACTCCCTCTCACCATTTCTCAATACTGTCACGGGAGTTCCACAAGGATCAGTCTTGGGACCCCTCTTTTCAGTCTTTTCATTAACAACTTTCATTCTACTATTACTCATGGATCAGTCGTACAATTCGCAGGTGATTCTACTATTATCTACTCTGGCACCTCAGAAACAGAACTTCTTACCATGATCCAAAATGCTTTCTCCACTAATGAAATTTGGATGACCAACAACCATCTTGCCCTTAACCCCAATAAAACCAAACTCCTGATCTTTACACCCCAAAAAATACCACTCTTAATAAATCAAACTTTACCATCTACTCATCTAACAAAACTGCCATAAAGGTAGTCCCCCATACCAAGTTACTCTGTGTTATTGTAGATGATAACTTAACATTCGACCAACACATCCACAACAATATAAAAAAAACACACCAAAAAACTTTGTATCCTTTATAGACACAAACACTTGTTAAACTACTCTACTAGAAAAACACTTGCCTGAACCATTCTCATATCCTCTTTCCTCTATGGTGACTTCATTCTTACAAACATCCAGTTCTGTTAAAAACTAAGATTGACATCTGCTATAACAAAATTGCTAAGTTTGTGACCTGTGCAAAATATTCTTCCCATCACTGCCATTCCTTACAATCCCTGATCTGGCTTGAACTTCCACAACACCTCACATACATTCAACTATCTACAGCTCACAAAATTATACACAAACCTCTTGAAAGCCCAGCCCTCACCTCCCTTCTAACAATCTATCAACCAAACCGACATCTCAGATCTGAAAATCAATCTCCAAGGAAATAGACCAAACCTCCCTGTAGGTCAGTATCTCTACTCTTTCACTGTAGCCAAACTCTGGAATGCTCTTCCACCTCTTCTCCAAATCATTAATAGTCCCCCCTTATTCAAAAAATCTCTACATCAATATCTCTCCTCTCAATGGCTCTGCCCATGTACCATCTCAAGTTCCTCAATAACCTGATTTCATTATTGACCCCTTCTAGCCCTATACTCATCTTTTTCTCCCCTCTTAAGTGTCACCCTGGAAAACCTTCTTACACCATACTTTACCTCACATGTAATATAAAAAAATAATGTAATTACACAAACTTGTTTTATGTACTGTATAATTGTATATGTGTATAGCTTATCTGTCTTCTATGTTAAACACTTTATACATTGGATACCTTGACATGAATCAAAGTTGATTTCATAACTTCTAGCCACATAATTGCACTAAGTTCCAATTATTACTCCTAACTGATACAAAAGCAAATAAATAAATAAAATTCTGGACCGTTACTATGCAATAATGCTAATGGACTTCACCATAACTGCTCCCACTGTTTCAGTACTGTGTTTACCTTTGCTGATCCCCGTAAATGTTTTCTTCTGCATAAATATCTTCAGCCATCCTTCTTTTACATGTACTTTAATTCTGCTGTGATGTCTCTTACTAGTGCAATGCCTGACTAATAGAAATATCACATTGCATGACATTAGAAATGTGTACAAGTTACTCCTGCAAGAGTAATAGTTTAATGAAAAATCATTAAAATTGTACATATATTTGGCGATTTTTGTGAAATAATTCAAACTAGATCAACTTTTTGCAATACTGCATAGCATGCAAGGATCACAGAGTGATCTACAATGCCCATAAAAATGTACCTTTCTTCTTCACTAGTTTGGGAACATCACTATCCCTAGCTTTATCCTGGTACATGACAAACCTTATTAGACTCAATACCTGATCAAATAGCTAAACTTGATGGAGAGGGCATATTAAAATTACAATTCTAAAACAAAACTGTAGACCAATAGAGAATTCTTAGAGGAAAGAATTATTATAAAGAATATTGCACTTTTTTATTATCTCATGTTGGTAATACGGTAAACTCTCCCACGTTTGACGTTTTCCAAGTCTGACCAGTGTTGAAAAGCTGTGAAGTTTAACATATAGTAATAAAATGAAAGTACACAGTATTAGTCCCATAAACATAACCAGTCGAAGATAGGTGATGAAAATGAATTACAAAAAAAACAAAAATATGTGTTGCTCCTATCCAAAGCTGCACTGGATGCACAAGTACAAAAAGAAAAAAATAAACAAGGAAAAGATAAGAATGCAGTGTGCTAGAACAAAATGGTAGCACTGTAACGAGAGATATAGCGAACACAATAGCATACAGATTTGGAACAAGTTTTAGGCCACAGTGGAGATCCCCATCAGCTCCCTACTCGCAATATGATTCCACCCAAAAGTGCAAACACAAATGTCACCGTTGCCCTCATTAAAGTCAGAAACATTAGTTTCATGGGAGTAAATGAGATACCAGGAAGCCTAATCTGTACAATTACAAATGGTATATCCCTTATGCACATAGAGTATTAAAAACTGGTTATGTGCCAAATATTGGTAAGCAAGCTATTGCAGTCTGAATCCATGATGGAGGCCCTTTCTCAGACCTTAGCAATATACAGACCAAGTAATCGTACAAACGTATTGTACTGATCGATGGACAGAATCATCTTAAATCTTATTCAGACAGATAAAGGAAACCTCCTTCTCAATGACTTATTCCAGTACAGTTTCCTGAAGTAGATCTTTAATACATAAACTTGTACATTTTTCAAGAGTATGACCATTGCTCTGGATGAAAGTTTATTTTTCTACAATTTAAATGGATTAGGTGTAAAGCATTTGACACTATACCTCCTGATGATGTCATATATAAACTCAGGCATTTGAAGGAAAATGAAGCAGTAAAATTTGGGTGAAGCAATTTGTTTCATGATGATATAAAGCAGGTAATATCAAGAGGACACCTATTGTTACCATCTGGTCTCACCAGTTAAATCTTTCAAGGCTCTTTCCTAGGTTAATTATTTTTGTCACCATATATTCAGCATGATCTAGGACTTTTGATCAAAAGATCAAAAGTCCGAATCCATTATCACTGAATATACTTTACCAAAAGCACTTTCACCAAAAAAGCACTTACGGTAAAGTATGATTAAAAAACAAAAAACAACGTTAAACCAACTTCTATGCAGGGGGCAAGGCCCCCCTGCATCCCCCATGTGGGGGGCTGTGCCCTCACCCCCCCTACTTTAATATTCTCACTCCGAGGTCACACTACAGTGGGGAAAAGGGAATTTTCCCTTATCCGGACTATAGTATGATTGGCACAATGAGCATAGTTATCTGAAAGTGCTGCTTCGGTGAAAAGCACTTTAATGCTTGGTGATTTCTGCTTCAGTGGAAAGTGCATT